>NW_019174266.1:6434333-6534046 GCF_002260705.1 Seriola dumerili
AAAACGTCATAGTATAGTAAGGCATAAAAAGTCATAAAAACGTCATAGTATAGTAAGGCATAAAAAGTCATAAAAATGTCATAGTATAGTAAGGCATAAAAAGTCATAAAAATGTCATAGTATAGTAAGGCATAAAAACGTCATAAAAACGTCATAGTATAGCAAGGCATAAAAATGTCATAGTATAGTAAGGCATAAAAACTCACTAAAACGTAATAGTAAAGTAAGGTGTAAGAAGTCGTAAAGATGACATGAGGCATGAAAAGTATAAGGCATAAAAAGTCATAAAAATGACATAGTATAGTAAGGTATTAAAAGTCATAAAAACATCATAGTATAGTAAGACATAAAAACGTCATAGTATAGTAAGGCATGAAAAGAGAACATCCAAACTCCACACAGAAAAGCCCGCAGGTCTGGGTTTTGAACTCAAAACCTTTTCAGTGTGAGGCAACAGGTCACTGCACCGCTGTGCTTCCCCATCATGAAGTCATAGTATAGCAAGACATAAAAACCTCATAGTATAGTAAGGCATAAAAACGTCATAAAAATGTCATAGTATAGTAAGGTGTAAGAAGTCATAAAGATGACATGAGGCATGAAAAGTGTAAGGCATGAAAAGTCGTGGTATAGTAACGCAGAAAAGAAAGTCACAGTAAAGTGTAAAAATGTAATAATATTATAGTTACCCATCATGTCTGCCCTTTCAGCCCCTTTTTATTTGCCCTAGCAATTGTACCATTATCCATTGCACTTAAACCGTTTTGGAGGGGTGACAGGGTTGTTGTGTCCCTACCACTTTTTAGACCAAACCTTCATGAAAATAATATAAGTAAATTAAAAAAATTTGACCTATTATTGAACTTACTGAGGATGAAAACCCCCAAAAGCTGCGAAACTATAAAGATACTGTCAAAATACCACTGATTGAAGTAACACGTGTTGGACAATTCATCATGAAGCAGCGTTTTCATGTTGTGGCTGTTTGGCAGAGGTGCGGTAATGGGGTGGGGATGAGTTGGAACCAATTTTCCCTTTCCTCTGGGCTGGCAGACAGGTTGAGGAGGATCTCCTCTCACAGTACTACAGCTTCTTTGTCTCAATTCCCAAACTCCCTAATCTCTTTCCCCTCCTGTCAGGTGGGTTTAGTTGCTTCTTTCAGCACCATTGGAGATTTGTCCCCTAACCAGCTTCTCCAGTTCTTTCCTGGAGGGCATTTTTTTCATCCGTATGAACTGCATGAACTTCAAAGCTAAACTGGCGCCCTGGTAAAGCACTTGTTTATGATGTGTTTTGATATGTGAAAGAGTGAATGGCATACTTTGCTTTTCTATGCCATTTACCTAATCTAATCTTTACTTGACCTACAGCATTTATCCAATTAACCTCCTTTTTGTTTGAAAACTGGACTAAACAGCATGTTTCATAACATCACAACAGTGTGATTCATCAGCGTGAATCACACTGTTAAAAAAGATAAAGGGAGCCTTGGGAAGCTTTGGTTACATAAGACAACTATTTCTTTATTTCTCACCTCTGCTGTACACAACATAAACAGGCAAACACAATCAGACACACAAACACACTCACCCACTCACAGGTTTTAAGAAAATATACAAAACAAAATATGGCTGTTTATATGCCATGTGGGCTGAGCACTGATAATACAGTGGCATAATAAAAAAAAAAGAAAAAGAAAAAAGTGAATTATTCGTCATCCTCCTCTTCCTCCTCTTCGTCGCTGATGACATATTTCTTGGCCTTCTTGGTGGCCATTTCCTCGTCGTCCTCTGCCTTTCTCTTGCCTGATCCCTCGCCCTCCTGTGCAGCAAAAACAGAGGATGAGAGAGATGAGTCGGTGATATGAGGTGTCAGCCATGCAAACAGCAGCAGACATTCTGTACAGCTTGTCTGTACTTTGTGTTCGTCACGTTAGAAAATTAGTAGCTACACTTTTCTTTTTTGAAAACGTCATAACTTTTTGTTTTTGCAGAACTGGTCAGTGCAGAAGTGAATGCATATTCTTCAGAGGGACTAGTATGTCCTGTCCTGTCCTGTCCTGTTTAGTTCATGTGAGGGTACTGTGCAAAATGTTGGCTTTTTCACCTCCACAGTGTCCTGCCTCATACTGCCCCCTGTTTGCCCAGCAGGACGGTGCACCTACCTCATCACTGTCTAGCTTCTTGGCCTTCATCAACCTCTGGGCTTTATCATCATCAGAGCCTTCATCACTATCTGATGAGTAGATCCTCGCTCGCTCCTCTGGATTGGGGGCAGAAAAGGGGGATGTTCATTAGACCTCCGTAACTTGAGAGACAATTAAAAAAAAACAGGAAGTGACTGCGGTGAATATAATATCTGTTCGTCCTCACCTCTCAGGCCTCCTCCTCCCTTGTATTTGCTTTTGATGGCTGCCAGGCTTATCGCCTCCTCGCCCTCCTCCTCATCATCGTAGCGGTCAGGCTCCAGGTAGCTGCTGCTCAGGCCTCTCTGGTGCTGCTTCTCCCTCATCCTCCTCTGCTGGGACTCTCTACGGATAGAAGCTCGGAGCCGCTCCTCCTCTTTCTGCCAAGAGAGACACACCAGTGGGAATTATTTTAAGCCCTGGATTCAAATTTTCATGTTTTGTTTCTGGCTGGTAATTCAAAATCTTTTTAGTTATACTGATAAAAACTCCACTGTGTGGTTCTTCTGTGATAGATGTGGCTAACAGGGGAATCGTAGATTACATTCATTTCCCTTAATGTAATAGGTTTTTTCAGAAGCCTCTGGGATTCATTTTTGAATTACAACAAATGTTTTTATTCATTATCAACTACAGTGGCAAGAAAATGTACATGAACCTTTTAGAATGACGTGGTTTTATGCATTAATTGGTCATAAAATTTGATCTGCTATTCATCCACAAGTCACATTGCAGACAATTTCACACCAAAGAATCTATAATTTATTGCGTCTTTACTGAACATACCAATTAAACATTAACAGTGCTGGTGGGAAATGTAATTTTACCCTTGAACTGACTGACATTGAACCTGCTTTGGCACCAATAACCTCGGGCTTCAAGTAGCTGCTGATCAGACCTGCACAATGTTCAGGAGGAATTTTATTTTGTTTTTCAGCTGCGTCAACATTATTATTATTATTTTTTTAATCAACATCCCCTACCTGTCAAGACTGGCTGCTGATCTGCTAGTGCTAGTTTGCCAAAACCCTTTCTAGGCATCCCTCATCTGAATAAGCTGTACTTTTGAAGAAAAAAAGCTGCTTTGTTGACTGTATCCAACTGTAATTAAGACCTTCGTTTAAAAACAAACAAAAAACAACAAATTGCTCAACCTTCTGTTGTAGCTCGCTGCCAGTATAAATGCAACTGGGAAGAGCGACTGCAAATGGGAAAAGGGGAAAGCCACGTGTAGCTGTAATTATTAAGAACCTGCAGATTCCATTTTAACACATATTAACACTATGATTATAAAACATTCATATTGGAAATAACTGAGTGTAAAACAAAGTGGGCAAGTGAGAGATCTTCAACAGATACTGGGACACTGCCTCAGGTGAGTGCTGAGCACAGTCAAACTATAAATGATGCTATCAACAGTGCTTATTTGGGTTGACAGTAGATACACAACCACCCTCCGCCTACCCCTGACTTGCTGACACTATTTCCATTTCACTGACCACTGTGTGACCTCATTATGTAAGTGCGTCAGGTTATGTCTTTATGTAACCGGTCTTGATGCTCGTCAACAAATGGCCCCATGCAACATGTTTTGGTCCCCGTGGTAACAGCAGCATTCTCACACGGGGCTGAGGAAAGACAAACACATCAGCACAGATGGACAGAATGTGCGTTACCTTGATCATCTCGTTGCGATGCGACTCGGGATCCCGCCCGGCCATCGGAAGGATTCTGATCTTCTGTGTCTTAGAGCAGCGGTCAGCCAGGGACAGAGTCATCTTCCTGTGGGTGGCACTGTCTGTCGAGTGGGGCCTGGAAATACAGAGGAAAACACACCATCAATGTCAGATTTAAAATGACTTTGCACATCTCCCCCCTTACATAACTGTTTGTTTGTGGGGAAACTTCATAGGGCAGCTTTGGTTCACATTTTGGTGCCAAAGCGGTTTCAGTGGAATCAGCATTTTATTCTGTTTCTGCTGGACAGATACCAACATTTATTTCTGCTCCAGGTTCGACATTTTCTGTAACATTAAGAGATATTTTTGCAGCA
Source organism: Seriola dumerili (assembly GCF_002260705.1). Classification (NCBI taxonomy): domain Eukaryota; kingdom Metazoa; phylum Chordata; class Actinopteri; order Carangiformes; family Carangidae; genus Seriola; species Seriola dumerili. Next base: position 6,438,572 of record NW_019174266.1, read on the forward strand.
TATTTGTGAAAAAAAAAGTCATAATTTAACCTACAGCTAATTTATGATACTCTCCTGAGACCACTAGAAGAAGCATATGGTAGCATGAAAGTGTTGCAGTCAATGAAGATGCAGATTGCTTTCAGATCAATTTGTCTCATATTTTAAAAGTCTCTTCTGTTATTGGAAAACTGAACCGTCAATAACAGAAAAACTAAGCCTCAACTCTGGTCTCGGTTTTCCATGAATGTTTTTGTTCCATTAATGAAGCTGCATAAAGCTCCTTTGTAAAAAAAACAAAAAAACAAAACAAAAAAAAAACAGAAAAAAAAGATAGAAAGAAACAATACTGTGTCCTAACCATTTTAACCCTGAACAGCTTCAGCCTTAATCCCAATCAAAACTCTGCTGTGATGATAATACTGAATCTGAAAAAATGGTAATGTCCTGTCTGGGAGCGTAGAGGGCTATTGTGCATTAAAGCAGCTTTGGCCAGTGTCCTACTAGTCCCATGTGGTCTGAGAAGACAGAACATCCAGGTGGACTTTGGGGCGCTAAGAGGCTTATGCACTTCTTATTGGGAGAAACCTGGGCAGCTTGCACAAGGTGATCCAGGGACTTACTGCACAGAGTACATTTCTGAATGGAGCCTGAATGAAAGGTGCTATTGTTGTTTTTTGGAATTAGAGGCAGCCATGGGCTTATTTAGTACATGTACGGCTGTCAGAGATCCAGACAGATGAGGGGATTTCCTTAGCAACTCATAGTTCTTGCCTCAGGTGAAAGTGTGTGTCTCTGGTATTAACAGCAGCCTATCAACAACACAACACTGCCACGTTCCTCTGTTACCTGAATGTAAGTTTGGTTTTGAACACAGCCTGTCCCTGCAGTCCAGTGCCCTGTCGGATGAACAGGTGGTTGTGGTCTCCCTGGAGTGGAGCTTTGTAAACATCAAACACTTCGTTCCCCAGGTGGAGGGACATGCTGTGGCAAGAACAGGAAATTTAAAAGCTTGGAAAGTACAGAGCACGTCGTGTTCACAGTACACCGACCTCAACATGCAGCTTGACAAAATACACACCTGCCATCAGACCATTTGACAATCCGTGCATTGCTCTCTCGTGCTTCGTTTCCCTCCTCGTCTCTCTTGGCCCTCCACCGAATTGTATTCTCAACCTGCGGGAGACAAAGAAAAATTTAAATCTGTCACTTTCAAATGTACTGACAAGCATCAGATTTATTTTTAGAAACTGACAACTACAAACTAATTCACATATAGTGATATGGTAGACTACAGACCTTCAGTTTAAGCCTGGTCCGTCCCTCTTCATCCAGCATTTCTTCATCCTCAAATTCATCCTCATAGTACTGAGGGTCAAAGGGTCTATAAAGGCAGATTCAATGAAAATCAAAATAAATACACCTTTAAATTGAACTGAGGTTTTTATAGTCATCAACACATTTAGCTGAACATTACAAAGAAAACTGGAAAATTAGCTGTTGCAATTCTCTTCTCAATGTCTATTGAACTGAAAATATGCCTTCCCATCTTCTTTTGTTGTCTTTTTGTTCACCTATTCCGTACATTTTAAAAGGACTTCAGAGCTCATGGAGTGTGTTTACAGTGTGTTTATAGACAGTGCCAACGTTCTGACCTGGGCTCCACAGACAGGAAGTTGGGCAGCTTGACAAAATAAAGGTCAGATCCCAGGTCTGTGCTGACTTTTGGGATCTCTACTTCAATACGAGTTTCAGGCGCAGGCTCCTCTTCTGCCTGTTCCCCCTCCATCCCATCCTCCGTATCCTGGGCGCACACACGCACACACGCACACACACAGAGAACATTTCAAAAAACACTGTATGATCCAACGACCCATGATAATAGGGATCAGCTCAGAGAGGCTTAATGAGAAGCTCCGAGAAAAGGAGATTTGGGAACTCTTATAAAAAAAGGACTCGGCACAATTAAAGGGGCTTGATGATCAGCGCAGAAAACAGACAGAGAGTGAGAAGACAGAAGACAGATACCAGGGGCTGTCCCGGAGTCAGAGGCTTCTCTGCATCGCTGTCTGAAGAGATGTCATCAGCCTCTCCAAACAGGTCGTCTGCTGCAGTCTTCTTTACTGTGGAACAGTGTGGAAGAGGGAATGCTCAGGAGGGAAATGTAGACGCTGTCATGAACCAACAAGGTCTTGTTTGCAGTAAAAATATTTCTTTGCTAAAACAGTTTCTTACCCTTCTTTGTTCCAATATCACTGTCTGAATCTGAATCAGAGGCGGCTTTTGCTTTGGTCTTCTGTCTGATGAAATCATCTTCACTGTCACTGCCCTTTATAGACTCTGAAAAATAAAAATCACCATTTCCACATGAGCACTTGGTATAAACTAAGAGGTACAGGACACATGAATAAATACAGTAAAGGATTATTAACACAAGTCGAGGAGAAAAATGAATCTCATACTAATCTCAGAGTTCTGCGATTAACCTCAGAGCTCAGGATAAAATTTTCACATATGGCCTTAATCCTCTTCCACAAAATCTAATGTGTCAAGATTAACACAGGAGGCTGGTTCATGATCCAGTTCATGTACAATACTTCTTCTATCTTTAACACCAGATGCTGAGAGTACCTGACTTCCTGTTCCTTGGGCCTTCGTCATCAGAGTTCTCTCTTTCTTCATCGGAGTAGTGACGTTTCTCCTCCTCATCCTCTGACTGGTCGCTCTTAGCCCCTCCTCCCCATTTCTCATCATCTGACTGGTTCTCCCTGCCAGAAGCTTCTCCGTCAGAGTGAGGCGTGCCTGGCCCCGACTGTGGAGTCCCAGGATCGCTGTGCACACTGGTGTAAGACAAAGACGTTGGAAATCCGGTTATCCAACATAGAGTGTGTTATAATTATATACTAACAGGTTAGGTTGTTGCTTTGTTTTATGTCCTCCAAGATGAAGAAACCTGGGATGATTGGTGATCAAATCATTTATTGAAAATTGAAGAAACAATCGCCAATCTGTCTGCTGATGTTAAAGAACTAATTTATTACAGAAAATAAAATCTATAATCTGCTCCCTACTGTGCATTTACAGGAGGATATTTACAGGACAAGTGACATTTAAAGCAACCCATTTGTGTATCTGTGTTCATGTTAATACATACATACATATATATGCATGTATGTATGTATGTATATATGTATGTATGTATGTATTAACATGAACACAGGCACTGTCATTTATTTTGGCTCAACTCACCATACACCAGAGCATCACATTTGTATTAATCTATGACTAAAACTAGTCCCCAGCAAATCCGCTATCTACCCCAATGCTAAATGAGCAATGCTAAAACTGCAGTGCCCAGTTTTATTATGATATTTTTTTAGACTTTTGAAAAGGTGAAACCATAAATCTGTGACCTGTTTTAAAGATCTACAGTATATATATATGTTGCTGCAAATACTTGTTAGCAGGATCATTTTAGATAACACAACAGAAGCACATCACATACAATGCAAAATAACGTATTTGTCTGGTTTTACAAAAAAAGTCTCTGTAAATCTCTAAATCAGCACAGACATCCTGAGCCCTCTGGCATTATGTGTGTGTTGTACCTTCTGTCTGAACGGACACTGCCTCTCTCAGAGTGAGGGCTCCCAGCTCCAGACATCCCGCTGCCAGCTGGGCTTCCTCCATCTGAACGGTGGCCCCCATCCTCGTCATCCTCATCCTCATCTCGATGGCCGCGCTCCGAGCCGCTGTGCTGCTCTGCATCAGAGTGATCGTTGTCCCCCTGGTCTGAGTGCATACTGGCGTCTGACTGATTCCCTGATCGTTCAGACTGGTTGTCGCTGCCGCTGTGTTGACTGTGCTGCTCGTCCTCACTGTCGTCTCCAAACAGCTCCTGTTAGGTAGAAGGAAAGGTGAGATGATCGTCAGATCGTCATCATTACAGCACACTGTCCACCCCTACCTCTCTCAATTCGTTTGCATACAAACAGACACACAAACAGTAAAATTTATTTTGGATGCAGATGCTGTTAAGTATATTATGAAATCTCAGTGTTTCTGTTGTTTAACCCATTTAAAATGGGCCTACATACTTTTTTATATATCCTCTAATTATTCTGCAATGCATGCTGCATGTTATGAGATTTCTGAACTGACATTTCACTGTTTACACACTCTACAGTGTCAAACCTGGGTTCAAAATTGTCCTTTCTTCTCAATAACAATGACGTTTTATTCATGTAAGCCAATGTTTTTGATGAGATCATTTCCTCTTGGTGTGATAATAAGCAGCGTCTAATGTAGCTGCCTTCTTGCTGTTATTACTCCTCTCATTGAGGGAGTGATACTACATAACTAACATGTTGTTTGACTGTGGACTAAATAACAACTGTGAGAGAATTTACATGATTAATTTAATGATCGATGAAGTGACTTTTGGACAGGGTGGAGGCCAGCCAGCAGAACATGTCTGACTGTGGTCTACTCTAAATCCAGACTGTTTGTGCTGAGTGTCATCAGTCAAACCTAGACACATACCTTATTTATACTGGGTTTTCCGGCCTCCTGGCCTTCCTCTTCATCATCATCATCTCGTTCCCTCTCACTGTCACTGCCACTGCCTGAGGCGTTGCTGGCAGATCGAGGTCTCTCCTGCTCTGAGTCTGAACCGGAGCCAGAGCCAGACTCTGAAAGTCAAAAAAGCAGAATTTTTCTTCTGGCACATAGTACGCCTCATCATTTGATAGCAGGGGAAAATCATGGTTGCTAAGTGACAAAGCACATTACAGTTTTTTCATAATTGCTCTTGCAAAGTTGATTGCCAATCATTATCCTTAAAACGCTGCATGACCCACGCTATTCTCCTAAGAGTACAGAAAGATTTCACTCCTTTCAAACAGAGAAAGTCTTTACAATTAAAATTGATCACATTGCATTTGTAATGACTTATATTTCCAGAGATCCATTTATTCACATGCTCATTGCCACACAAAATATTCCAGTCAACTGTCTGATCCTTTCAAACTTAAATAAGAGAAAATATCACATAAAGTCATGTGACCATACAGAGAGCAGGATATGAATTATCACTGGGTCTGTTGTCCTGTCTTGGACTAACAACAGCACTGCGAAATACAAAAATATACAAATACAAAAATAGTAAACATTCAGTTAAAATAATCCTTTCTGACACTGTCACTCAAAACTGAGCATTATCATCTTTGTAAAGGTAAAATCTATGGCTGAGCTGTTGTATTGCATTGCATTAAATTTTACAGATAACATAATTAAGCAGCCAATGAGTGACTATTAATATTAAAAATTACATACACTATAAAAGCATTTGTCCATGTATTGCACCCTAATGTAAACTGTGAATAGGTTCCATATTGGATATGTGCATATTAACATTACTCGAATAAATATTTTACATCCTGTGGGCATATAAACACCAGTTTGTTTATATGCCCACAGGATCTGGTAGTAGTTGAAGTTGTCTGCAGAGAAGACGTGACTTATTCACTGGGTTGATTAAATGTGCTGTTAAGGCTTAGTGGAATAGAGAGGAAATAGATAAATTCAGTGAACTCTCTGACGCCGACAAGATTAAGCTGAGTAAAAAATGTCATGTTGTTGTCGTCAGTGTTGCACCGGTGAAATCAAATGACTATATTGTCGACTTCCAGCTTCTAGTTACTTCAGTCAAAACACACACAAATAGTTTTTCTCGTTTCATCGACAGGCAGTTTTAATTAACGGTGGCTACAATAAAAAAAATATCCAGGATAGAACAAACTCGTTTCCTTCAAGGATAACGTGTTTAGAAAAAACATCCTGAAGTTAACGTTTACCGATTTCATGCTCTTAACGTCCAGGTTTCACTTTCACCGATTACTCTTTTTCCCTCAAAGCTACTTTGTGTCTTTTCGTGACGAAAAACTCGACGCCCCCAGTAAGCTAACTTCACAAACCGGCTGAAAAGCATCGTTACCTCGCTGGTCATTGTCGCTGTCCCCATCACTCCCGAACAATTCATCCATGTCCGCCATTTCTTCCGAACTGTGCAACAGTAAAATGTGACCTACGGGAAGCAAATGAGCGCGAGGTACTAGGGAAAGGTTTTGTTTCCGAGGTCACGCTGAGACTGACCTGTGAGTGTAGTGATCGTTGTCAGCCACAAGGAGGCGGTATATACCACGTTAACTCATGGTCTGGGGCTCTGGGCCCTTATTTATCAAACTTCTAAAGGTAGAAGTTTGGAATTCAGTTAAAGATAAAAGTAAAAATCATTAACTTTTACTCCTGTTACTTTTACTGTTTCTACTGTTTTATTTTCCCCCGCTCTTAAATTTAAGAAAGCTCAGAGGGGTCTTAAGTTTGTAGCCAAGCACACCTCTGTTTTCTAGTTCTCTGTGGTGATAATAATAATAATAATGAGCGGTATTAGGATAGAGTGGTTAGCATGGGATAGGAGGTTGCACCATTTTGTTTTGCATATATCAGCTTTTGATGATATAGAGAATTATATAAAAACATAGTTTAAGAATAATCAAAGTGGATTTGCAAGTAGAACAGTTCCAAAGGGAAAATTACAGAAATATCATAGTTATTAAGTCTTTTAATGCACATTTAGCAACTGTAGATTTATTGGATTAGTCTTCCTGGGTTTCCTTGGTATATTATTAATTATTCAGATCATGTAGGTCAGATCATGTCAGGGCTGTTGGAAGCCATCTGACTGAAGATATAAACTTGGCGCTTAATAATGTTTCACTTTGCAGCTGCTGAAACACTGAGTCTCATTTTCCTAAACCCATGCTTGGCTAAACAGCAAAGGTCTGTAATGTGCTTGCCATGTTCGATTGCCCCTAAAACGCCTGACACCCCAACACAAAACCAGAATCTGACTGACTGAGTGAATGACTGACATCTTTCAGAAAAGGTCTGTGCTACAAAATACATTTAAAAATCCTTTCATCCTAGATTTGTGATGCTTCTAAGAGGCAGGAGGTAGCCTACTGTATAATAGACTAAAGGTGTTGATCAAAGGCTAACAGAGGATAGTAACTGATGGCATAAAAGTGCCAAGTGCTCTGTCACACAGCAGTAAACCCTTTCTTTGCCCTCAGTCATTATGTATTGATGCACTAACAGATATCTTTAAAATTACTGTAAAGTAGTCTTGCTCTCAGTACATTGCAACCTCTTAATAATTACTATCATTAATCTGATTCTGCAGTGGGCTACTGATGTAAGTTTCAGCACCCACATCTCCCAAAGTGTCTGTGTTACATGCAAGGCATCTTGTTACAGTGCACATATTGTGTGAACCAAGAGGGTGCAAGAAATTCTATCTCCACTATTGTGTAACACAAGGGGATGAGCTCTCATTGATCTTTTCGGTCAAGGCTAAGGTAGGCTTTTTAGTGAACACAGTGTGTTTTGCATCTCCATGTGTATTTATTTGTATGTGAGAAAAAGAGAGAAAGATGGAAAGAGAAATGTGTTTTGGGGTTTTACATGTGAAAAGGAGATCAGGTAAAGTATTCACTCTAGGTGCAGCCAAAGACACAAGACTGAACAATTTGTGTGTGTTTGACTTATGTATGTGTGTATGTGTATTCACTACTTTTACACTTAGCTTTTACTTAATATAACTATATTATGTGTATAATGAAGTACTTCAATCTTAATTACTATCATTCTACTTATAACGTATTTTTTTATTTTTGCCCCTTTGTTGTGTGTGTGTGCAAGAGTTAGGGTTTGTCAGGAAATGAAATGTGTAATGATTTTCAGTCCTTTTCAGTCCTTTTTCTTTTCTCTTTTCTTTTCTATAATATATATATATATATATATATATATATATCTGTTATCTGATTGGTGCTCCTATATAAAGAGGGCGGGCTAATTTTTGCCATTGGTTGACACCTGGCAGACTCTCTCTCTATTGGCTCAATTAGACGTCACTCACAGAACGCTCCGCTGCTGTCTTCCTGTGTTACCGCCCTTGGGCTGAGTGAGAAATCAATCGCTGAAGATATCGCATTCACTGGGGAAACTGGTCTTACTCTGAGATTCTATAGCTAGGTCCCATTAGGCTCAGGTAAGGAAATTGATAGCTTGGTTTTGGAAATCAGTAAGTGTGCTACCCTTACTGGTTTACGTACTGTCACTTTCATATGTGCTCTGTAGCTGCCTGGTTTAGCTAAACGGCTAGCAACTTGACTCAACTCTGAGGGCTAGCGTGTTAGCATCTAGCCACATCCCATCGGACTACTTCTTATGGTCTAGCCGCATCCAACAAATGTCGTTAAGTTACTAAAGTAAGTGTCCCATAAACGGCTTGGTTTGGCTTTAAATGTTTCTTAGCTAATTGATTTGCGGTGACTTTTGCTAAGAGATGATAATCAGGATCAACATCTCAACAGTCGGAGTGATAATCATAAACATGTCAAGAACATGTTAGCTAACGTCGTTCCGTTGCCCGCTATGTCTACAGGAGATAGTTGAAGCAGGCAAGTTACCACCAATATCTTGATGTGTATAACATTAGTAATGCGATATGATATGTCATTTTATGGCAGCATCGAGTGTCCTCTGATGAGTCTGGTATCTGTGTCTATCTGTTTAACCAGGATATGAGTTTCGGCATTTTTAAGGAAATACTGTGGCTTTAGCAGGAGTATTACTTGTTAGTTAGGTGGAAGGTCAATAAGTCTACTGAAACACCCTTTGTTCAAGGGCTAAGGTGACGGTTTATGTGTGTGTGTTCACAAAGGTTGTTTGGCCCACAGGGTTCAATTTTGAATGAAGGGTGTGGTCCCCAAGTCTTAAGGAGTACGTCTGCTTTGGTAAGTGTGGTTTCCCCCTTAAGCCTGAAGGCAGGTGGCTTTCCTGAAGCTGTGAAGCAGGTATAGTAACCGAGTGGAATGTCGTGGCCACTGCTGACGAGGCATTTTTGGTGATGCTGCTTATTGTGCTACCTTCCGCAGTACAGTGTTGCTGATGAACAGGCTTGATTAACCTGCGTACCTTTCAGTGAAGAGTGAAACCTGTCTGTGAGGGCCTAGTTTCACTCTCGGTGTAATGCAGCCATAGTAGTGAATAGTGGCTGCTATTAGTTTTTACAAAGGTGTGAATGGGGCAATCTGTCTTGAACTTGTATTATTCATACTCCCTTGCTGAACTGAAAGGCAGGGCACTCCCTGAAATCTGTTTTCATTATATAATGGAGTGTGTGTCTGGAGTGTGTGGCTAGAACAGGGGAGTATACATGTCATGCGTATTTGAGAAACCCCCCACTTTCTACCCAACACTTGCCTGGTCTGTACAAGAGAAGAATAAGTGAATGAACAACATAAATGTATAAAACAACAAAACTATTTAAATGTTTTTTATCCTCATGATGACACCTGTATCTTATTGTTTTTACTTGTTTTGTGTATTGTAGTGAATATATCTTAGTAACAGGATGTCTCCTTCTAAGTGTTTTCTATCTTTTCTGACACTTGCAGGCACCTTAGGAGGCTGAACATAAAAAGGATTGATGAGAACTGAGTAACATCAGGGGTGGAGAGACGGAAAGATAGATGTTAAAACTGGAGGAGAGTAGGTGGGAGGAGGAAGTGCAGACTCTTGTCCCAGGGGTAGTAGAGCTGGGTCATTCTAACTATAGTCTTTTTGTGCATTGGTAGGGCGGTGTTCTATAATAATGTAATAACCATTCAGTGCTTCCTGTTCACGTCAGAACTGCAAACTCCTGTTCAATCAGCTACTGCCTCTGAGGTCTAAAGTAGCACAGAGAATCTGGATATTAATTGCAAGAATTATACTTTACAGAGTTAAACTTAATGTTTTCTTAGCAGCTAAGAGTTATATAATATAAGCCAGAGATATTTAGGATAGAAGCTGATATCATATCACATGCTTAATGGCCCAAATGATCTTATATTTTGCCTGTCAACATCAGATCTTTGAAAGACAAAACCTGGATGTTTGACCTGAAACATGTTCAGACACTTCACTTAAACACAGGGATAAGTTTTGCTGGAGGTAGTCATCTATTAAGGTAGGTTCATCGTGATAATACATCTTACAGCCTTGTGTAAATCATTGAGGTTTTTATCACTTGTCCTTTCAGACTTGTTATTGCATTCTGGGGGAAAAATTCATCCCGAAACATCCAGCCCGTCTGGTGAACTTACTGTACTATCGTGATATTTGTGACTCTGTTCTTTTGCAATTCTCAACATGTTCATGTGCCCAACAGTAGCCGAAGTGTACAGGTCAGTGAAGGAAAGCTCAAGGTGAATGTAGAGTGCAGACAGGTTTGCAGTATTATTGGCTTTGAGCCATCTGTTGTTGTCTTGAAGGATTAACAGAGAGGAGAAGGAGAAAGGAATCAATCAGATTGGACTAATGGATCCTCTCAGTGTCTCCACCTCAGCCTGGACCCACCCATTGCCATCATTATCCCTGTCTGCATATTCGATTACTCCTCTCTCTGCACACACAAAAGCACCGGGCCTCACTGTAAACGGTGGCTGCTGTTTTAAATGTGCTGAATTACGTGTCAGCCAAGTGGAAAGTGTTTTTGAGAAAGTAGGATAATATGGTAAACCGTGTTATTTTGAGCTGATGTTGTCATAAGAGCATTATATGTGTGTTTGTGTGTGCAAGTGTGTTTATCCCAGGCTCTGGCGTGGCATCTCTGCTTTTTGCAGATCCTGGCCAGAAATGTCATCACATCACTGCCTTCTGCACATCTCAGCCAATAATACTTGCAGTATTATTGCAGTATTATTGGCTGCACTCTGCACTCACCTTGAGCTTTCCTTCACTGACATGTACACTACTGTTGGGCACATAAACCTGTTGTTTAGAATTGCACATGGATAAAGTCACAAGTATCACGATTGTCTGGGTAAAGATGTTACTTGTGTGGACGCAAATGACAAGAGTTGGGTCTGGACATGAGGGTTTTTTTTGGCAGAATAGATCAAACATGTTTTTAGATTCTGCAAACCTGGCAGTATGTAAAGACAGAATATGCTCATTACAATGAAGAACTATGTTTTTTTTGTGTTGGGGGTCATCTCAGTGTTGATTATAAAAGATGAACAAAACTCCTCTTTCCAGAAACAAGCCAGCACAGGCTTGTAGTGATATCACGAGAAACAAATCCTGCTGCTGTTCGATGAGCTCAACACAGAAGGCTGCTCTAGTGTTTGTTTTCATAGTTTTCAGACGATTTGGATGGATAATCAGTCAGATAGAATTTTTAAGTTAAAACTTATTTGGATGCAAGTCGGTTCTCTAGTTTAGTGCTGTGTGTTCATGGTTCTTCACAAATATGGATTTCTGATTTGATTTCACCCATATGTAATTTCTAGGATTTTCTTCTGTAAATCTGTATAAATTCAATTTTGATATTTTATTGACATTATTTTACAGCCTGACAGTCTCACTTGGGCCAGGTTTTAATTTCCATTGTTTCATCACCATACTTGTCCACCACCTTTAGCTTAGCTTCATCGCAGCTCCAGTGGCTGATTTGCTTCATACTAGTGGTGATATCCAGCAGTAGCAGTTTGCTACACATCACTGCACTGTACTGACTCTGTTCTCCAGGATCTGATTAAACTACTTTACAACAGAACATTAGAGTGAGATTATTATTGCAGATCATTATATTCATACGCTTTGATTATAGCTGTTAGTGTTAGTGTTGACCTTTTAGCCCAAATTCATCTGCTGGAGCGCAAGGCTGCGAATGCCCCTGCCATGACTCTCATAATCATTTCGGACAAGATAAGGGTAATTGTAGAAGTCTAATGGATGGGGTGAGGGCAAGAATTAGCCCAGGACAGAGCCTGGTTTGTGGAGACAAAGGACTGAACGATACGAGACACACACTGTGTCAGACTTTTCGCAGAATTCCTCTGAGCCGGACAAATCACTCGGGCAGCTCCGGGGAAATGGCACTAAATGTTTAAAGAATCCTTGGCTAAACCACCGAGTTGAAGCACGGGGTATTTTTTTTTTTCTGCTGTCACAGAGTTTAGATATGGTGCTGTATTTTACACTTGACATGAATGAGTTTTCTTGATGGAATATTTCTTCGTAGTCTAAGTAATTTACAGGTAGCAACTACAGTTAAGGGCTTATGGCTCTTCTGTATATACACAAACACTATTTTATTCACCTTGAAAAGTTACTTTTTGACTCTACCATGAGCCAGCTGTTTGGGAGAGTGCAAGTGTCAATTTAATTGTGTGTACAGCTAAATGTGTGTGAGTGATAGGGACTAAGACCATCTGTGCTGCCCTGCAGGGACATCATGAGGTCATTTTGTGTTCAGACTGTGGCGTGGGAGAGGGAACTGAAAGCTGAGGCCTCATTAATTTGTTTGACATGATACGTACTCACTCCCTAACTCACTCATTTATCTGAGCATTATTTCATCTGAACTGGTGTTATGTTCTTATAAATCTACTTGGTGTTTGCTCCAGTATTTCCTGCCACTGTTAGAGTTTGCTTTATGTCCAGGCATTTAGTCCCAAGAAGAAAAACATAGTCATACATTTTCATATCCACGAGAACAGGCTTCTTTGTTTTGTCTTTTGAGTTGATAATGTTCCCTAAATTAGAACAAAGTTGGTGTTCACATAGAGTTGTTGGTGATTCTCATGGGAGTGGTCAGATGATTTTGTCTGAGCCTGAGAAAGTTCTTCCTTTGTTCCAGCTGTGTGTACATTGCATCATTGCAAGGCCTCATTATCAAGCCCAGCTGTGGCCAACTATTGTTTCACAGGGATGAGATAAACAATGTTTATCTCAGTTTACAAGATTTAATTATATTACATTGTTTTAATTAGCTTAAGTAAAAGGAATCATCATGAACATTTATTTGTGTGTGTTCCCAGTGCTTATCTACAGGTAGCCTCCCGCCGCCCCCCGGTCTGGAGCAGTGAGCCCAAGAAGGAACAGTCTGGCTGTGGTCTGCTGCTCAGTGTTGCTTAGCAAACTATAGCTGGCACCATGGCGTTGTCGTACAAGAAGGACCTGGACAAGTACAAGGATCTCGACGAAGATGAAATCCTCAACAAACTGTCGGCGGAGGAGCTCAAACAGCTGGAGACAGCCCTCGAGGAGATGGATCCTGAGGTCAGAGCTCAGTGAGGGTTGGAGGAGCTCCAGGGCTCTTTAGTGGGAGGGAGTTCCTGTGGCAAAGGGAATTATTGGAAAATGACCCATTTAAGAATGAAAAAGACTTCATGCATTTTACGCTCTCAAAATGCTCATAACATCTTTGCTTTCCCGCAAATAAATGACACAACTACAAATTAGACATGCCCCGGTTTTCAAAACATTTAAAAAATGACACCAAGTTTTACCTGGTACCGACAAGTTTATGCCACCATCAGGGTTGTAGTAAGTCACTGGTATCATAGTATGTGAATGGTAGCCAGTGGAGCATGGCTGAAGCAGATAAAAAATATGTTATACCATGTCATCACAGTTAAACTTCCTGGAATACATTAAACTTCAAATCTACCCAATTCAAATCCAAGGGTGGATTTTTCCTTTGTACCCTCCAACAACACCGTCCAGTCTCCAGCCTCTGTGGTTAGGGGAAAATAATTTAAAGGGGCGAGTCTGGGCTGCAACAACTCTGTCAACAGGCTGCCAAGTGTTTGTGTGTTTATTTGTGAGTAGAGCTGTAGAGTATAATGAAATCCCTCCCAGGCCCCTGGATATTTTATTTTAAGCCCATATAAACTGAGTGCCACACAGGGCCCACAGGAAACAGTCAGCAGCAGTGGGAAAATATTAATTTCTGGATATCATCATATAGGCCAAAGTGAAATTTGGTATGCACACAAAAAGAAGTGCTTTGGTTTCAATAGCAGCAGTGTGCACAAACTGGCTAGACAAGCTTTCCTCTATTTTCACACATCCTTCTTCACCTCCCCCGGGTTTTCACTCAGCTATGACAAATGGTCCATAATTGGTTGCATTTTTATGTCAGTCTTTATAGTCATTGAGGTTTTGGTTGACACGCATCAAGTTAAACTAGTTCAGAGTATCTTTACTTCCTGTTTTGAGGAACTTGAAATTCATGTCTATTTTCCACATGAAACTGAAGCTCTACACTGAAATATTTTTCCCTTTATTTATTTTAAATGCATGATTCAGTTTCAGAAATGTCTACATATTGGAATGAACAGATATTTTTTCAGAAGGCAGACGGATATATTTACAGCTTAAAAACACAGTTAATCATTTACCAGTTCATGGATCGAGGACTTCAGGTCTCCAGTGAGTGTCCTGAATTCTCCATCAGTTGGCAGGTCTAACGTGTCTCCTTGCTTCCTCTCCCCAGAATGCTCTTCTCCCAGCAGGTTTACGTCAGAAGGACCAGACGAGCAAGGACGCTACAGGACCATTCAACAGGGATAGTCTGCTCAAATACCTGGAGAAGGAAGCCATGGAATACAAGGACAGAGAGGATATAGTCCCCTTCACTGGAGAGAAAAAAGGTGTGTGTGTATGTGTGTTTCTACACCTTTCCATGATAGAGCACCAAACATAACTTAAAGAAGGTCATTTCAACATGATTATTTGCATGCTTAAAAACTTGCACTGACTTAAAATCATGGATGGATGATGAGAATCTGTTTGTTTTAAAGTTTTTTGAATGATTACTCGTCTCCTGGAAGAGCAACCTCTCCTCTGTTGCTCTTCCTGAGGTTTCTTCCCTTTTATGCCGGTTTAGACTGCACAATATAAAAGCCTGATAACTGCCCGACTCAACAGACGTAGGGTGTCAGGACTAAAAAGGGTGTTGATGTAACAATTGATTATTTCATCTCATATAGTGTATCACAGTGGATGACAACTGATGCCACATCTGGGAAGCCTCCAGACACGAAGACTAGTGTGTCGGAATTTTTTTTACCACCTCTCGCCTAGTATGACGTTGATGTTGACCAATAGGAGCAAGACAAATTTGACATGCTTTTTGTTAAAATGTTGAGACAACGGAGATGATTTGCAAATGAGAAAAGAGCAGTCAAGTGCTGTAGATGAAATTATGAGTAAGAAACTCAGCTAATTCCAGTAGTGATGATATATTTAGCGTAGTTTGCCTCACTTTGATAAACAACACGAGTGGTGTGGCTCTATCACGTGTTGGTAATGTATTTCTCAGGGGGTTGAGAACCAAGGAGTGTCTGTGTGTGTTTGTGTCTGTATCAACAGCACAGACACAGCAGTAATTACTGTTCTGCTCTCTTTGCAGGAATTATTAATGCATGTCTGCTCTTATGCAACATACAGCAGTGTGGGGGAGGTGTGTTTGTACCAGGGGATAGGAAGTAGGGAGTGTCAAATGAGGCGGCATGGTTAGGATTAGATATCTTGAATCTCTCTTTATTGATGTTGTGGTGATGTATTGTTTTTTTGTTTTTTTTTTACCAGTTTGGTTTCAAGAGATCAATAAACCTTGACTTGATGTGCTTAAGACTGAAGCTCAGGCTGTGTATTTTTCAGAGGATACTATGCAAGTCAGAGCTTTATTTGAATGGGAGTGATTTATGTCAACAAAAAATGTCAATAGATTTTTTTTTTTGTTTGGCTTTGCTCATTACTGGGAAGTCAAGTTGTGGACCTTTGTATCATGTCTTAATGATACAATAAAGTCCTAATGCCAAAAGACATGATCTTTAGTTTTACAGTTATTTCGAAGTGGTTGTATGTGATACTGGCAGAGTTATGTAATCAGGCTTTTTAGCAGGCAGCTGAGCCTGTAGTATCAGAGTGAAAACACACAAGGTATTGAATGCGGGATGAATCATCATTTCAACAGTCTGCGATTTCATGGAGTTGTCTACCCAAAGGGGAATATACTTGTCTGATGTTTTCTTCAGCTTTATCACAACCCAGTAGATGTTTGTGACAGGAATTTGTTTTCACAAAAAGATGAAATAAATAGTCAGTGCTGATCCAGATGGGATTAATGTTGCTGTTAAAACTGAAAGAACCTGACTTTCTTGAGAGAATCCAGTTCTTTTCAAACAGGTTTTAGGACATACTTGTGGTCGTCATTTTGTACAAGAGATAAAAAAAAGGAGATATTTTATGTGACAGCATGGCAGATAAGAAGAAAAGTGAGTAGAGTAGAAACAGTACTGGGAAGAAATTCTTTTCCAGAGGAATTCCTTGTGTTGGGATCTCCAGAGATCTAAATATGACTCCCTTGCTGGAGAGGATATATGGAACTGACATCTTCCCCCGGCCCAACCCTGTCTTGTTAGAAATTATACTCTAGGAGTGTGTGTGTGTGTGTGTGTGTGTGTGTGTGTGTGTGTGTGTGTGTGTGTGTGTGTGTGCGCACGTGTGTGCACACCCTATGACAACATGGAAAACTCAAATCACGCTGGTGGTTCTGTGGTATGTAGCTGATTCTCTTCCCCTTGTTACACTCACCCCCTGCTGATAAATAATGTGGTCATGGGTGTGTGTGTCTCCTTTCATAATTTGGGAGGAAAACAGCCTGCTTAAATACCATGGCAACCATTATAAGTACTTGAATGTTATCATATTACGTCAGTCCTCTAATCCATCTTTTCTTATTGTCCATTCCTTCTGTTCGTTGTTTATTTCCTCGGGGTTTGCCAACATTATTAACATTAAGTTCTGTTCTGGATGGATAGTGGTTGAAGTTTATTAAATGCTGAAAACTGGTTATTATTGTGTTTTCAATGGGGCACATTATTGGTGGCTTCTCCAGTGGGGTCTAAAATGGGCACAGTTAATCATCATGTGTGGGGGTAAAGGAATATGTATTACTATGTCACATTTATTGGAGCACTCGAGGCACGCTTCCATTGAAGACTGATAAACATCATGTTTGTTGAGGTTACAGTGGAGGGTGTGGTTGCTGCACCAGTGAAAACACACACTCATCTGCTCCGAACCACATGCCTCCAGTGTTCAATTTGCTTGTTTGACAATAGAAGCATTTGCATTTGTCATTAAGCGGCCATGTGTGACAGGGAACTGACACTGTATTGTATTTCTCTTGTTTTTGCTTCGTTCCTATCATCACCTCACAGAGTCAACTGCTGTGATCTAGTAATGTGGTGAACAAACGATTAATTGATGAGTTGATCGGAGGAAAATAATCTGCAACTATTTTGATAGTCGAATAATTGTTTTGGGTCCTCAGTTTAAGCAGAAATGCCAAACACTTGTCATCCATTGCAGTTCAGCTGACCTTAAGTTGTGTGGCCACAGCAATTCTGTGCAATTAGGGATTATTACCATTCATGCAGTCGTTTGGATGTGCTCAATTTCAGTCATACCTCCAAATACTTTAATGTTTTAACTGTTTGCTTACAGCCTGTTTGATTTTCTGGATGCTTATGTTTTTTACCTCGTCTGACTTTGCTGTAGTTTGTTCCCACATCAACAGTCGAGATGTCTGAAACTAATGTGAAGGATCAGTTTCAGGGTCGATCTGGGTCGACTGCTACTGGCTGAAATAAAGCAGATCAAAATCTGATCCGTTCTTGACTGTATTCTGCCTTATTTTGTCCACCTCAGCCTGCTAGCTTTGCGGCGCTGCTCTCCTATATGACAACTTATAGCGCAAGCATTTAGCAACACGAGTGTATAGCTCTGTATCTCTCCTCTCCTTGCAAAAATGCACCAAACATTCAGGTAGTAGCCTCTGGTTTTTAGCAGCACTGACTGTTGCTTATCAGATTGGACTCAGTATCAGGTATTTAATAATAAGGGACTTGGCATTAAGATTGGGGCCTGACAAACTTGATCAGGAGATCCTTACTCAGCAGCTAGTAAAATGTTATCATGACTCTTAGAAATGATTTCCAGGAAAAAAAAGACCCAAGCTGGAATAAATTGGAATTATCTTTTAAGGTCCATGCTGTTGTCTTGTTTTTAATAGATAAGCAAAGTTCAATTTACAACCAGGATGATGTATTATTTGTCTAATTTTTATTGCATCAGACAAATAGCAGTGATGAATCACAAAATCTGCTGTCTTAACTGGAAAACATTATGGCCTTTTTTTTTTTTTGCATTAATGTGATGGAATGCATATTTTCAAAGGGGCTATGTGATCAGGTTTCTCCTGGGATCATGAGTGTCAGCATTTTCTGCATCTGTGTGGTCCTCCTGATCCTCCTGTCACAGACAGACTGCTTTGGTGAGGAGCCTGCTTTCCCTCCACATTAGTACAATGTTTTCCTCATTTAGTCCATGGTTTATGCCCCTGTGGGATCATGCGAATGACAAGACGTTGGGGCTGTCAGTTTCTTGGCTCTTGCTTCTGAAGGGCTAAATGTCGCTCCAGAGGGACTGGCACAGGATGTTGCCTGATGACTGTATTTGCTGTTTACTGGCTTTCAGGAAGTGCCAGAGCCCCCCACTAGGGACCAGTTTGAGCAATTTGACTGGCTTGACTGACTTGGAAGGAGGGAAGGAGGGAAGGAGGGAAGGAGGGAAGGAGGGAGGGCCTGTTCTCGGGGTGTTTTTGTTTAAGGACACAGGCATATAGTGAGTCTGCATGGTCACCCCGTCAAGTGCAAGTGTTTGCTGCCCCAGCAGCGCAGTCTTGATTAGACTCAAGTCATTGTTCCATGACTTCCTTCGCTTTTTCCGTTTCTTCACTCACATAGGTTGCCATGGCAATACCATAGTTGTCAGACAGTCATTGGTGGACTCGAGTTTGGCTCGTCTGAACCTCTGATGGTTGGGAAAGGTTGTGTAAAACAGCAGGAAGCCCAGACTTACTTAAACAACACATTTCTGCTGTTCACTTTGTCAGAAACATTACCATTATTCTGCACTGACTAACAGAAACAAATACTGTAAATGTCAAAGTGAAAATAAGTATCTACAACCTGTCTGTCTGGTCTGTGCTCAATCTCTGTGCATGAAACGAGAAAGCATGAAACATTTAATGGATTTTAGAAAACAAGCCCGGCGTGGCACAATTTAGAAATAAGTTAAAGTGAGAGATTAAAGCTCAAGAGCAAAGCAGAGGGATGATCATTTCAAAAGTCCTGCTGTGAAGTGTGCCGTCTGATGTCAAAGAGAAAAAGTTAAACATGTAGTGGCCAGAGATACATGGCTGGAGAAGAATAACGAGTCACATTAACCTGACAGTTAACAGTTAGACGTTTCTTTACCCATCCTGCGTGTACCCGTACTCGTTTCTTCCGTCTGTGTTGATATTAAAGTAATTTTATGCCTGCACATTTTTGTGAGAGATGAATCACCTCATTTGAGTTTAGAATTTTTTTTACAAAATGTGTCTTTTCTTTCTCTGTAGGTAAAGTATTTGTTCCTAAGCAGAAACCAATAGAAATGCGCCAAGAAGAAGTCACAACCCTGGATCCAGAACTGGAGGAAGCCCTGTCCAGCGCCACAGACACAGAACTGTGTGATCTAGCAGGTAAGAATGAATGAAGAACACCTTCGGGAAAACTAAGAAGTCATTGTTAAAACTCTCTAAAACATGACGATATATGAGGGTTTCTTTGTAAAGGAAGTTGTAAACACAGTGTTGTAGTTGTGAGACACTTTCAGTCTGCCTGAGCCCAGTCTCTGCTCGGACTGTAAAACACAAGCTCCTTTCACTCTGACTGTGTTTCCCATGGCTCCATCCTTGACTGTGTGTGTTGATGGGGGAATAATTTGCTCACTGAGCAAAATAACACCACTTGTCAGCTATGACCTCTAGATCTGGTGACCTTTCATTTACTTCCTGGTGCATTTTTGAACCCTGGGAAACACATGCGTACACACTGATTTCTCACCACAGCTACTGAGTCTCGGGTTTGCTTTTGTTTGCAGCGATCCTGGGTGTTCACACGCTGGTCACGAGCAGTCAGACATATGATGGGACTGGAGCTAAGGAGGGTTACAACAGTAAGTACAATCATAGAATTTAACTGTTAGTTTAAAGGTCCCAAAACGATCAATATCTTGAGCCCTGCCCGTGTCTCTTCTAGATGTGATCAAAGGGGAGAAGATGAATCCGGTGTTTGATGAACCTCCCAATCCCACTAATGTAGAAGAAACCCTGCAGAGGATAAAAAGCAACGACAGCTCCTTAACAGAGGTCAACCTCAACAACATTAAGGTACACAGAAACACAAGTTTTTCAGAGTGTGTATATGCTTGTCTATCCCAGGGCTGACGGCAGTGTGTCTTTGTTTTTGTTTTTTTCAGAACATTCCCATTCCCACTCTGAAGGACTTCGCCAAAGCCATGGAGAAGAACACGCAAGTCAAGAAGTTCAGCCTGGCAGCGACACGGAGCAACGACCCAATCGCTGTGGTGAGAGGGAGTGGTGTGCAGGCTTTTAAATGACCTAATTGACACCTGACAAACTCCATATTAATGCCTTTGCTTTATTTCCCTTTTCCTTGTCCCAGGCGTTCAGCGACATGCTGCGGGAGAACAAGACGTTGCGAAGTTTGAACTTGGAGTCCAACTTCATCACTGGGGCGGGGGTGCAGGCTTTGGTGGATGCGTTGCGAGACAATGACACACTCACCGAGATCAAGATAGACAACCAGGTACCAGATGATTTGTGACACACATGTTTGCACCAACACACCAGGAACGTTTAGATTTATTTATTTACGTAGTTAGATCCCCATTAGCCACTGTAACTGTGACTGCTCTTGCTGGGGTCCCCATAGATTTATAGACAATACTTCAGAGTGTTTATATTTTTTAGAAATTTGTGTGAAATTATAGATTATGACTTTAATTCTCCTTGTTCACTTGTTTTTCGCTGCTGTCATCATTCCGGATCACTGTTGGTGATTACAAGGAACTTACGACAGAGGAAGT
The DNA here is from genome assembly GCF_002260705.1 of Seriola dumerili. Taxonomy (NCBI): domain Eukaryota; kingdom Metazoa; phylum Chordata; class Actinopteri; order Carangiformes; family Carangidae; genus Seriola; species Seriola dumerili. The sequence continues at coordinate 6,459,452 of NW_019174266.1, forward strand.
CTTTGCACTATTTTAAGTAGAGTGGTTTCACACAGCCAAAAGTAGTAGTAAATGTTTGTTATGTACCGTGCAGTTGAAGAAAATGCCAACTAACACAAACCACTGCCTTAATAAAACATAAAAGACTAGTTGGGAGTTTCAAGTAGTGGAAAAGAAACTAAACTATATCCCTGTGGTCTGAGTCTATTCTGCCTTAAACCAAAGTGAAGCTCTGACTCTGATGTTCAGATCTTGACCTCTGTACATGTGTGTGGATTTCAGAGGCAGCAGCTGGGTACGACTATAGAGATGGAGATAGCTAAAATGTTGGAAGAGAACAACAGCATAGTCAAGTTTGGCTACCACTTCACCCAGCAAGGACCTCGCTCCAGAGCTGCCGCAGCTATCACCAAGAACAACGACCTGGGTATGATGCACACACACACACGCACGCACGCAATACTGTACACACACGACGAGTTGCGATTTGTTTAAACTTGCAAAAGCCGGGTGAGTTGCTGTGCATTACATTGCCTTCCACCTGGTATCTTTTTATATGGGAGATTGCATCATGACAAATTGTGGTGATGTTTCCATATGAAACATCTCAGCGGTAGCGTCAATCCACAGTGACGACCTCTATTCTCTTTTTAGCTCCTCCTCCTGTCAGAGCCGCAGTAGCACAGGTCTGATGCATGGGTGTGGTCACAAAATGTGTCAATGCATCAATGATAACGGCGATTTTCCTTCACGGTGTTTGAATGGAGCATTCACTGCATTAACAGAATGAAGACTGACACGGTGTGATCGTAGAGCTTTGAGAGTGACGACATCTTACTTCTTGTTTTCTGTTCATGCTGACACGCTGTTGAAATAGCTGTAAACTTTGACCGCATAGCTCATGATGACTCACATAGTTTTTTCATGATAAACTAACAGGCCCGTGGAGGTTGAAGGTTGTGTTGCATGTCTGCAGTTGTTCATTCTTATTTTATTTTCTTATATTCAGTCAATTTTTTATTTTTTATTAGTTTAAAGGAAAAAAAATCATGCTTTTGTCTTTTCCTCTCTGCTTTTCCTCTCTAGTCCGCAGGAAGCGAGTGGAAGGTGACCTGTAGGAACGGAGCCCACGCTGTCTCCCAGCCAATCCTGTTTGTTTTTCATCTCACCATGTGGAATAATTTCAGCCAATGCCCTGGTCTCATCTCACTGTGTGGAAACTTTAGTCTTGTGCCAAACTGTGGGGCAAGGCACGCTCAACCAGAACAAACATCTGAGAAGAAGGGAAATAACTGGAATTGCCCTCTCCCATTCACATGTTCATACCTTTGTTTATTATTATGTTGTTATTGAAGGTGTAAATCTGATAAATTTTTAGTCATTTCATTTCAGCTATTCCTTTGTTTGAGCCTTTATATGATCTGTCCAGACTTTTTACTTGCTTTTTTTCCTTTTATACCATTCTATAATCATGTGTAATAAACATGAACATTACCAAGTAACAGAAACAACAATAACATCTTTGTAAAAACGATAACTAACATTGAGAAAATCCTGTATCCTCTACCATGATAGTTTGCTATTGAGGCTTAAGCTTCCCAGCTTGAACCAACAGAATTAGTCATTAGGGTGATGGGAATAGCTCTGAGGCCACGACTACTGGCCTGCAAACCCTGTCTGACTGTACCGCTGCCTGCTACCACGTAATAACTGTCAGCACGGTGCAGTAATGGTGAGATCACTGTTGTACATTTCATGAGCAGTGTGGTTTGCAGATGTCGTTGAGTTGCCTTGTAAAGCCAGCATGACTGTCGGGCTGGTGTGCGTAATGGTGGGTGTGTGCAAGAAGTTTCTTAGTTAGTGCTGGCCTTATACTGTAGTCAGCCTAAGAGAGGATGCTTGACTTAGATACTGTTGGCTCGTCCCCTCATATAATACTGTAAGTATCAGTGCATACTGTTTTATATTGCTTTCCAGATTCATTCTAACTAAATCTTGTTTTGGCAAATTCTGATGTGGGTTAATGTGATCACTTGTATGTCTTAACAGGAAATTCTAACTAGGTTTTGTTATTTCAGATCAAGTAAAAGTTCGATTATACTGTAAAAAGAACAGGATATCAACTCCATGCTAGACTGAAGAGGCTTTGACCTGCTGTCACAAATAATGTTATAAATGTCAGGTCAGCATGCGAGGTTTCTCTGATGCTTAACCATGCCAAAGACTAACACATGCAGTGCTTAAAGTATCAATATTGGACTCAGTGGTTATTGGTTCAGGACTTGGCTTTGTTAGCTACAGTCACTTCCTCACAATACAGATCTGGGAAAGGAGTCTGTGTGTTGACAACAATGACCTAGACATTTTTATTTTCTTTTTTTTAGATTTTTACCATGCCATTACATTCCTATTTGTGGGCCATTTATGGATAAATATTCACCAAGTAGTTCAATGAGATGTGAGGAAGGGTTGGCAAATAGTTTGTGTGAAACTTCTCAGTTTTACTTCTCAGGTTGCGACTACTTGTGAAATGTTTCTATGAACGGCACCTCTCCACAGATATTAAATTTTACTTCTCCTTCTCCCTCACACAATCACTTTCACTTGGCTTTCAGCAGCATCTGAGCAGTAGCATGTCATTCATTGTGCAACAGATGACAGCATGCGATGTGTGCCTCAAACGGAACTGGTACACTGACTTGCTTGAGATGGGAATAACAGGACTAATTCAGGAGTTACTTGAAACTTGTATATACTGTTTATGTGTAATAGGAACAATATGCTGGCATGAAGTCATCAATTGTGTGAACATCATGTTTCTATCGACCAAAAATGTTCATCTTAACAGCCTCACATTCCTGGAACAAGACTAGTATGTTTTATATCTGTGTACTTCTTCCATGACCATATCTGCGAGTATTTCTTGCTGAACCTTTTTGTTTTTACGTTACTGTGCTTTGCTGGTGGACAGTCAGCTAAAGTGGAAAACTGCTTCTTTGCTTGGGCTTGTTAATAATATTCTGTGATTCATAATATTGTATGTATATTAATTGTAAAATGCCATCTCAAATTCACACACATGCACACACCTTTATGTGTGTACCACATAAATCTACACAACTCACTGCTGAGATTTTTTTTGTACCTTAAATCAAAACCCAGGTGTAGACTCAACATAAGGAATATGTACTATTACAAAACCACAAGACTGGTAAAACGCACTGCTGAATATAAGACATCCTCAACAATAAATGTTTTTATGTACTTTTTTTGTGTTTTGTCTTTCTTTAAATTCAAAATCCTTAAAATGTGTCAATAAGGTATAAATTAGTGACCCAATTTCCCCCTTTTAATTAATTGATATTTAATTAAAATGATTAAATAAAGCCTTATTCCAGATTCATTTGACAAAAATAATTCTAAGCACAACATTCGCTTTTGGAGAAAGTTCATAGCTTTCAGCTTCTTGTTTCATCAGCAGGGGGAGTTTCCTCAGGTGTTGCCTAAAGGAGTAAATTCCACTCACGGATGAAGGCCAACAAATGTGGCTGAAAGCTCCACATATTTTAAAGTAAGTGGTGCTAGGTTGTGCTTAGTTTTTTTTCCCAAGGTCTATAAAGAAACTTGGTTGCTTCTCTAAAGCCACTGTGAGGCTGCACTAAGGCACAGCATTGCTCTGAGCTCAGTGCAGACATTTAGCACTAAAAACAAAGAGGCTGATGGGAATGTTTTTAGTTTAGCAGGTATTTGGTCACACACCAAAGTATTATACAAATTAAACATTTTATCTGATGATGGGACTAGAGGAAAAGTTAGATGATCATCAAAGTCAGCAGGCTTCATAGGGACTGTGAACTTTCATGGCAGTCCAGCCCACACCTGGTGACTGAAAACCAAAAATGTCAACCTGACGGTGGTGCCAGGGGAAAAGTCAGTGGATTATCAATGTCAGTAGAATTCATCCTCTGGGGACCATGAATGTCTGTACTGTACATTGAGATATTTGAGTCTGACCAACGTGGTCCACTGACTGAGCAACAGCCTCACGTTGCCATCCTTAGAGTGGAGATTTAGAGCTGGCTGTTGCCAAATCTCCAGGACAGTATTTTTAATGACTGATAGACAGGCCCTTTTGGGGGTGCACATATGCACCCTTTAATCAGATCCAGTTTTTGAGATCGTTTCCACATGCCTGAGAGATGATGTAATGCATATGACTCCATCCCTCTCTGGGTTTCCTGTGCCAGAGTGCTGTGGTGAGCTGCTGTCGGAGGAGGAGGGGGGAGGGTGACTTCAGAGTTTCCACTCTAAGAGAATAGAGAGAGCAAGAACAGCAGGTTTATGTCTCGTCTGTTAAACACACCAGAAGGCATCAAATCAAAGGAAAAATCTAAACCTACAATCAGATTGGGACAGTAAAATATACAGTCGTATGCTTATGTAAGTACTGTACAACTGTTCCCTCAGGCCGTGGCTAGTAATAAGCACCACTCCTCCGCATGTGGAAAAAATAGACTGTAACTAACAGCTTCTAGTCCATGTCTTTATTTGAGGTTGAGGTTCAGAGAGCACTGTCTAAAGTGGATGTCGTGTTTGGTTTTAAGTAAAAGGGGGAATCTCTGGCGATCCTTGAAGACAAGGTTATCAGAAAATAAAGCGAAGCAAAGGTACCAGCTGATGATTAAAAAAAACTACAAAGCCAGTAAGTGAATATGAAATGGGACTCCAGCACTAGAGTCGACCTGCCTTCACATGAACTGGAGTGATGCAAAAAGAAGCACATTTACAGATGTGAACTTGTGCCCCCTCATCTTCTCCAAAGATGTCTGTGCTGACATATTCTGGCCTTCCCCTGCTTCTTTCCCTCTGCCAGCGTTCACAAGGGGGCTTTGTTCAAAAACAGGTGTGTTCACCTGCAGACCTGCAGTTGCTTTTCCATTAGAATGAGTCAGCCCTGCCAGTCCTGAACAAAGCCCTCAGCAGTCTGTCTCTATCATGACCTCATGCATTTGGTAAACAAAGGCTTGCAGATTACATAGTAGAGGAGAGAATGGGAAGGACATTTACTCTACTTTATTCACAAACAGCCAAAGGTGTAAAAGTATTATTTGCCATTTCAAGGTGGGAGCTGACAGCAGGACCACAAGAGAAGTTATGGTGTCCTTCAAACACTGCCTCATACCTGACTGAGTTATGTAATCATCCTAACTGCAAACAGTGGACGCTGAGAAGAAATATACAACATCTGTGAGTGTGTGTTTGATCTAATCCTTCTAAGCCTGAATCTATGCAACTTTTTGGCTTTGGTGTCACTATTAGGGAAAGCAGAAGGATCACTGTTTATATCAAAGTGATAGTGGGGTTATTGCTCTTTAAAATCAGGGAGTTCAAGGAATAATAAGGCCTGAATAGCCTTAATGAATAAAACGTGCATCCTGTCCTGAATGTCAGCTTTAACAGGAATAACAGGCATCTCCATTACAAGGCAGCCAAAGCAACACTGTCGTATTCATTTTCCTTTCTTCCTGTGTTAAAAATAGTAAGTTATATTAGCTTCATAATGTCAAACGCATTCTGCCAAGTGAAACTGCCAGAAGGATCCCTGTTCAGAGTGGAAAAATAATTATCAACGATGGCTGGCTCTTGAAATCCTTTTTGTGGGCTTGATGCAATAAAAAAGTTTACACTTCATAGAACTGTTTGGATTTCTAAACCATTATATAAAACCATTACATGAAGGAGTGGATACTTTTAACAATTAGTTTTTTTGTATCCAGATTAAAAGAGTGTTATACGATGATTATGATCTTTCATAATGCATCAGGGTGATAAATGTTTTTGGATAAACAACCCTCCTGAACAAGGTCAATGAATAACTAAATCAAACCAAACCAACCAGTTCCCTTCAGCAAAGAAGCTCCCATTCTTCCAAAGTGTGTGTACACTTAAATGCAGATATATTATAATGTGAATATACAATACCAGCATTGACAAATACATGTACAACACGTTGTAAAGCATTCCATTATCACTTCATTCATGCGTTTCAGAAAGTTGCAGGACTTACTTGTTATTAACTGGCACCATCTGGTGGTTGGCACAGGTGCAATACCAGAAAATGTCCAGTAGGGGTCAGAAAAAAAAAACTTACTGATACATTATTGTAAAAAGATCCTGTAGGTGTCCTCATTATCCGGACATTAACCTTATGTAGATGCATAATTTCCATTTTATTGTGATAGACCTTTAAACTACCTATGTATAGACGCTCATATCTAATTCCCTTGGTCAAATCCAGTTTATTTTCCTCCAACGATTACAGACTAAAATTAACTTCAGTCCCTCGCGACACCATATTGCACTGATTACAATACCTTCTCTCCTCTCTCCCAAGACCTGTGGGTGCAGTTGGATCAGGAAGCAGCTCAAGAGATTGTTGTCATGGTAATGTCGTGACAGATGACTCACAGTGCCCCCTTTCATCCAGCCTTTGTTACCTTTGTTTGTTTTTGCCTATTAGAGGAGCAGATGGTGGGGCGATGCAAGTGAAGTAAACTGATTCCTACTGTACCTCAGTCTGCAGATGCAATCTGCTGTTGTTGTTTGGACTCCTGAGGAGATCCTAGGAGCTCACTGTGGATATGAATTTACAAAACAATGAACATTTTTTTTGGCGGGGGATTGCATAATTTATGTACTGTGTTTTATTTAATTTTTTTCTCCTCCTCTTACCTTTACCAGAGCTGTATCCATGTGCACTGGATAAGTCAAGACCAAACATGTGGCGCAATTAAACATGAATAATGAACTGATTTGCAGTTCAATCTAAAAAAAAAGTGTCATTTCACATTGAGAACATCATGTATAATTAATGTGTTGAGCGCCCTCCTCCTGGTCTGTCTTTGTACTATTACATAAGTTTAATGACCTGATTTCCATAAGAAAATGCCAGCCAGTGAGTTTACAGCAAGATCATCTATAACCAAGAGAGACTAATTGAATAAATTAATCATTCGGGGATCCTGAATCCACTTGCTGCTCCCCAGTATTTGTTCCTCAGCAAATTAGATTTCATGCAGGTACAACCTAGGCATCCTAAAGTAGCACCTGCAGTCTTTGTGTTGAATTTGTGTATGCTCCGTCAAATTAGGCTACATATTACTACCCTTCAACAACACTACATTAAAATTACTTAGTACTTGTACCATGATTGCTTTCTACTGCCAGCACTTTATTTTATCAGTGAGTTATTGCATGGCTTTATCTTCCTAACACAGCAATCCAAAAAGGACAAACAGCTTCAGAAAATTCATTGCCATTTTGGACTGTGAATAAACATGAACCATGGCAAGTGTGAAGATGACAGGGACAGGAAGCATTGAAAATTTCCACCAGCTACCATCCAGCAGTGAATACATGATGAGAGGAGTTCTGCCCTTCACAACGAGTTCACAGATTGGTTGTCACATAACTTGGTTATTGAACCTGGATTTATCTTGTTGTTCATTTATGAGCTTTCATTTATCCTTCTACAATGATTAACTGACCTGTTGCTCTTCGGCTTACAGTGTCCTCACAGGATGCAGTACTCCCACATAAGCTGCAGGTTGATATCTGATAATGATAAGAGATACAGGTTTTCATCATACCATGTACAAAGAAAAGATGAGATAATGGAGATTTTTATTTACATGTCATATTGTAGAAAAAGTAATTTATGTTTGCTGTCATCAGTGTTATTGCTCAGGCTGTTGACAGTGAAATGAAACCCTTAATGTGCTGAAAACTGAAAATGTAATTATTGGTATAACTAAACAAATGAAATCAAAATTAGACTGATTTAAAACAGTACAGGCAGAATGGAAAACATACAGCAACTATGTACATGAACATGCCAGTATTTATTTTAGCATTTGAAGCCCTATCATATGGGTTGAAACATGGTTTTGAAGGAGGAAATATGGATACTGCAGATGGATTGTAAGATTATATACTGTATATTATATATATTTTTTCATAACTATAAAAAACTGTTTCATTTTCTGTACAAGTTTTTTTTTATTTTTTTTTTTACTGTAACTCTATCACTTCAATTTTATTCTTTATTTCCATTCTAAAAATAAAGGTGAATGTTGTGTTTGTGTAATGGCAGGGAATATGGAAAAACTCCATTTAATGAATAAACAGTCTGTCAGTCAGTTCCTCATTTGGCAGACTTTATGACACTCATATGCCATTTTGGGAAAATCCCTTATTCACAGGTTTTACCATGTGGTGATAAACGAAAACACATTATTTTCCTGCAAGGCTGGTCATGGGACTGTGAACCAGGTTCCCCACAGACTCCATCCAAAGTGATCCTGAATTTACAGCATTGGCTCCAGATGTCACATGCAGTGGTTAGTGGTCACAGAGACCTGCTGAATGTTTCCACCCAATGTGAAAAGATCTCTCCAGACCTACTTTGTTACACAAGAAAAGTGGGTTAACTAATAGACCAACGTAATCTTGGACCTAAGGACCTTTCATTGTAGCCATCTAATGAGGCTGTTTACTTTAATTACTGCTATTTTACAAATCAATGCAATTAACAGCAAGTATCTCTGGATAATCAGCGTAAGTCTGAGTCCAAATAGTTGGACCAGTTTTGTATTAGTTGGTGATCAACAAGTAGTTTGAGCTAACATTATTACACACAATGTTTAAAATTAGCTACTTTAGCTAATATAACTTAAGTCTACGACAAGCTAGGCCAGGGAATGTAAACTAATATATAGCAGATTTATAATCAAAATCGTAAATTATTTTGAAAGTGCAACCGGAAACTGTATTAATGACGTTCCTCCTGGACGTTCTGACGCTCCGTACGGTTTTACGTCAACGTAAGGGATCTATGACAAAAGCGAGCCGTGAGGTAGTGGTCCCCGAAACATGTCTGTTATCCCCTGGGTTGACACGCCGAACAAGACCGGGGATGGGAATCTCCCTGCCGCTTAAACCAGCGATTTACTTCACTGCGGCGAGTCAACTGGAGCGTTGAAACAAACAGAGGCAACCGGGCTCTTTATTTATTCAAGAGAAGATGGCGGAGTTCTCGCCCGTCCTGCCGATGCGGGATGGAGGAGGACGATTTGGCCAGCCCATCTTCCCTCGGTCCAGGTCCGGTTCCGAGTCAGAAAGCGAACTGTCCCAAAGCTTGGCCCGGACCAAGATCCGCTCGTACGGTAGCACAGCCAGTGTCACAGCCTCTCTGGGGGAGAAGTACATAGAGCATCGGGTTACAGACAGTGATACCCTGCAAGGGATTGCTCTCAAATACGGTGTTACGGTAAGGTTGCCACACAAGCACTGCGGTGATAGTTGGGCTTGATGTTCACCTTGTCAGTGATATCTGACTGATTAAGAAATCAGGTGTAATTCACTGTACCACTAGTCTCTTCATTGACAAGAGGATTCCCACAACATCATGTCTATTTGCTATATGGGCAAACAGTAAAGTGTACTTCTGTGTTCATTGATCTGTCAGCACACTATGGTTTGATTCAACTTTAAAGTCAACTAACGGACCTAAATAAACTTAAGGCCAGAAATGCCTTATGAAAGCCTCTGAGCAGTATACTCTGGTGTTGCGACAGCCGGTGCTCTTTAGAGTTTCACCATCAAATTCTTTCTGTATTTCGCATCACCTAGTAGAAGCAGGGGGCTGCCTTGATTTTTACTTTCGTTTTCACAACGTGTTCCATGACTATTGAAGTGAGAAGAGGTGGCAGGTGTGAGAGCTCACAATAAATGCAGCAGGAGCATTATTGTTTAGGCGACAGACAATATTCCTTTAGATGTCTCAAATCTTCCAGTTGCTGCTCCTGTTCACAAATTTCAAAGTCAAAGCAGTCCGGACAGGTGAGCCAGGGTGGAAGGTTTATCAAGTCTGCACGCATAAGTCTCCAGCCAAGGCTGGATTATGAAACAGGCAAAGTGGCACCTGTACTGTGACCCAAGATCCTCAGACCCCCAGTGGCCTCAAAACCCTCAGGTTCACTGTGTGTCAGTTGGTTATAATTTGATTAAATGCATTACTACCTAATTAACTTCAGCAGCAAAAAAACTTTTCTATTTATATAGCATGCGTGTTTTGTGACAAAAACAGAAGTGATACTTGTTACAGTGGTAATCACAGAGAAGAATTATTAACACTATCCTTTTTGTTGTCACCCTGATGTGGCAGATGGAGCAAATCAAGAGAGCCAACAAGCTGTTCAGCAACGACTGCATCTTCTTGAGGAACAGCCTCAACATCCCCGTGGTGTCAGAGAAGCGCTCCATATTTAATGGACTGTCTCTGGAGTCCCCAGATGGGGACGGTGAAGCAGCATGCCAGGAGGTAGATGCACCTTGTATTGTGACGCAGGATATTGAGGGACCCTCGCCCGCACCTTCCCCGCCCCCCGAGGACTCCAAACCGCCCCAGCCTCAGCCAGAGGAGCTGTCAGCCAAAGACTTCTTACACAGACTGGACTTGCAAATCAAACAGTCAAAGCAGGCTGCACGCAGGCTGAAAGAAGAGGAAGTAAGGTGAGGTGATGAAAAGTCAAATGCCAACTGCTGCTTCTTTTCTGTGCGTTGAAGAGAACACTCTTTGAGACCAGGCTGTGAACGCTCGCTGCCAGTATGTGGCCTGGATCTGTCCTGCCCTAATGGTCCAGTCAGACGTGTTCTTGTTGAGCATGGCATCCAGTCAGATGGTGTTCGTTCTGGGTGTGACGGCTGACTTTTGCTTCATTCAAATGACGGACACCTGTCAGCAGCTGCTTCTTGGTTCGGTGTTGTCCACTGAAAGATCACGAATGCTGAGTCAGTTTTTCTGCCTGCCAAACAGGAGTGTTGTTTGCACGTTTACAGGGTTTAGTTGACGGGATACATTTGTATATTTTCTATGATGAAGCCCAGCGTCTGTAGGTAACATTTGAGTGTTTTGCCACTGTGCTGTTGTGACTGTTCACAGCTCCCTTCTCCAAAAAGCAGATGATCTCAGCTCATAGACTCTCAAGGGGACTAAGATCATGTAGGAAATGGAGCCTTGGCTCTCGTTCCTGAGCTCAGTAGGTCATTGTCAGAGGTTTCAGTCAGCAGGAACAAATCAGGGGTTTCCAGATCTGATGTACTAGTCAGATGCTACGTTATGCAACAGTCAGGCATTTAAAGCAGGAGGTCTTGCTTGCTGAATCAGGACTGTGCTTGTCTCCCTGACACTGCATGTTGAGACAAGGAGCTATTTTGCGTCTGCTCGACGGTGAGGTAGTAATGGATACCTGGCATTCGCCCATTCAGAGAGAAATTGGTTTCGTCGGTACTATCCGTTTAGTCAAGACTGAGTCACACTGCAGCAAGTGTCCTGTACAGACACATGCACTGTTTATCCACTTCTCTAAAAGTATTCTGCTCGTGCTGCTGTGTTTTTTTAGAGCGGATACAGGCCCTCCTGGAGCAGCTCTTATGTTAACGTCCTTCCTGTCGGCCTCAGGCTAACATAATTGATGATTGTACTGGCAGTTACCCCGGCATGAACTGTCCATTATACATAATTTCTATTATTACCGATGCTCTGAAACCACGTTTCATGTGGTAATTTAACCAGAAAAAATAAGGAGGGTCTTTCTTACCTCATTAATGTACAGCTACAGAATACATTAACAGTTCATATCATATCGTATACCTATAAAGCAACAACAGAGTAACAAAAGTTTGGGATTTTTAATTTATAATGTAATATAATCTATTATTCAACTCCTTTATAGAAAATAGATAAATAAATCAATACATTTACAGTCATTAACTAAAGGACTATCTTTATTAGCACCAGCAAATACTTCTAAATATTGTGAATACTATCCGTCAGTGTTTCAAGACAGTATTGTGACAAGTATTTCCTTATGATACGGCCACTAACTGCTTAACATTTGCTGTTAGTAACTATAGGCCTGTGTTTTGTGTGAGAGATGCACGCACCTTGAGTAAATATGTAAGACAAAGTTTTTAATGTCTCCTTAATTGTTTACCCACCAGCGTAAGCTTTATGTTAAGCCCAGTGTCTGACTCCAGCCACATCTAAGGCAGGCCTGTGGCGCTGCACTGTGTTTAGACAAACAGAGGCTCGCGTCGTTGTTTGCACACGGTCCCAGAGCAAACACAGGCCGCACGCCTGCTTGGCTTTCTCCCCGAGGATGAAACTAACCACAAGCCTCTGAAATCCAAACCGTAGGGAATAGTTTTAATGGAGCAGCTGATTGATACATTTACTGTAGAAGACCTATATCTTTATTTGTCTCATGGTTTGAAATCAGTAACTATGATATCACTATGAGTTAACATGTTAACATTTTTCAGCCTGAAGGTGTCAGCCACCTTCTTCCACAAACTTAAATCAATATTCCTATCACTTACATTTATTGTAATCAGTTGCTGTCTTTCTTTATGTAGCACTTTCCAGATCAGGAGTTACAAAAGGATGATAAAGGATAATAATAAGAAAAGATCATGAGGATATTAGGGTTATTTAAAAAAAAAAAAATTATTATGGCAAATTATTTTGATGCTGTACACATTCCCCTAGGAAGTGGAATCAAGTCTTAATCTCCGTTTCGTTCAGTTGCTAAACAAGATCTAAAATCTGAATTGCCAGATCCAAATTTCAACGGGTTGTTCCACGAACCGAGGCCTGGCTCTCCACTAAAGTTCATGTAAATATAGATATAGATAGGGATATCTTGCCGACCGACAGACTAACTAAAAGGCAAGATAAAATGCACAATTTACTTAAGGGTGGTTCTAAACAGCTGAGTAGTGTGGGATTAGAGAGGTCTGCCCTCCACTGCATCCCTAAAAGAAATCTATAACTTTGGAATCTATCGGACCAATTAGCTTTCTCCACGAGGGGTTTCTTGTACGTTTTAAGAGATTGATTCTGTGCTCCTGCGGGTAGTTTTTCCCGTCAGAGGTCTAATGTGTGAGAAAATACAGCGCTGTACAGCAACTTTCTTTGAGCGTCCTACTTTTACTGTTCTCTCTCCTCTCTTCAGGTTCTCCTGCAAAGTGATGGTGTAAAGCCATCCGTTGCATCCTCTATTGATTTTGATCTTTCCATATTTCATCCCCTAATTAATAACATTTCTTGGCAGCTAAACTGGACGTGGACAATAGCTTCGTCTTGTGATGACTTGCATTTCTGAAGTAGCCTTTCTAATATTGTGCTCAGTTAAAAGAAAAAAAAAAATCTTTAAACTTTATTATGGGTAAGACTTTGTGGTGTTGTAGTGAGAGACTGTTTTCTGGCCAGATGCGCCCTCAGCTGTGACCGAGGCTGTTTGATTAGCCTCATCCATTATTCACACACTCACCTAGACGCTGTGGTGACCTGTTAAGCATATGGAGAAGGAGTGTGTTTGTGCGTGCGTGCGTGTGTGTGTGTGTGTGTGTGCAGTTATATAATAATGTGTTTTCCACTGTGGAAAATTTCCAAGAAATGTTTAATGTTGTAAATCTTTTCTCATTTGCAGGAGCAATGAGGAGAGCTACACGGCCCCCACAACGTCATACCAGGAGATATAAAAGACCAGTCTGTTTACCTGAAGCCCAGTCTTGGACGCACACACACACACACACACACACACACACACACACTCATAAACAAACACTACCACAACGTTCTTGCTTCTTTTCTTTTTTCCTTTACCTTTTTGCTTTTACCAAACCATGTTGAACAAAAGTGTCATGTTTGCCTTTTATTTATTGATATGCAATTATTATGATGTATTTGATTGTTATCGTTTTGTACAGTTTTATTGGGAGACTTAACAGCGCAAAGGGGCATCTGATATTAATAGCCTCAGAGCACATGTGCCCATCCATTCATCTTATGCTTCTGAGGCTGCTGTACAGAACCCACCTGCTGCATATGTACACACACACATACACACACACATACACATACACATGCGCTAAGCAATTCCAGAAGGATTAGCTTGTTAGACTTGCTAACCGCTTCTGATGTGCTCAATCCCCTCCTAGAATAGCATCATTGGGAAGCATATTCAGGCCTTCCTCATCAGTGTTTACCCTGTATGAGCACACACCCCCGAACAGAGGCGGTGGATGGACTCAAGCCTTTGCTCCATTTGCCTCATAGAAGCTTTTTTTTTTTTTTTTCTTTGGGAACTGAAGGGACTGCTCTATTTTTTGAAGTGTGAATGCATTATTTATGTGTGTGGAGAACTGTCTGTAACGGCTGTTTTATTGTGCTTTTAAATTCTATTTGGTTTTATTTGGGGAGAATAAATACGTATTTAAACCAGACACGAAGATGTCAAGTGTTTTCACCACAGCGGTGCAGGTTCTTGTGAGCATCCTGTGGGTGTCAGTGCTGCTTCATTATCACAGTTGAGCACACAAGTAAAGAAAAGGCAATGTTTTAATTGCTTTTACATATTAGGAAAAAATCACAAATATTTACATTTAAAAATACTTCATCTTGCGTCTCTACAGAGATGTAAATGTTGAACTCACAGAGACATGCAGAGTAGATGATACAGACATCTCCCCCTAGTGGGCCCCAAGAATTACAGCAGAAGAAGAGAACATAGGAGTACGGAGGGCACTGACATGATACACAACAAATATATTTTTGGTAAATAAAAAGCAAGAATACATTAAGATCTTACATATATACTGGAAAAAAAATAAAAGATAATAGGCTAAGACAGGTTACACATAATGAGTACGATTTGATATATGTGTATTTTGTTGCAAAAAAAAAAAAATGTTTTGAAAACAGTAGTTGATGACAAAGCTACAGCATAATACTCTCATAACATTCATTTCTCACAGGAGTTGGGTTGGAGTAAATGCTTGTGTGTGAGTTTGTTACATAAAATATTTAGATTTCTCTCAATAAGTCTAGAGATTATTACTCTGCGATCTCGGCGTGCAAATATAATCAGTTAAGGGAGCTGTAAGGAATAACTACTGTTTTGTTGATAGTATTATTAAATCCCTTTTCTTGATACATGTTGGGAATGTCTGGCAGGGTGAACAAGTTCCCTTAAGCAGGTAGTTTTGAATACACAGTATATACTTTACCATGCCATGGGAAATAACTGTAAGTAGTCAGGGTTTTGTTGGAGATCTTAGTGTCAAATTCAGTCCTGTGTTTTAAGCCAGAGGTGGGTTGGAGGATAGATGGTAGCGTTACAGGCTGCTGTAGATCCTCTTGATGGTGTCGCCTTCGTCCTTGGCGATGATGCCCTTCTCGATGTAGGAGTCCACCTGCTGGTCCATGAAGTCCTTCAGCTTGGACAGGTCATAATCTGGAAAATCAGACACGACGGATGAAAGGTTTATAAACCGGAAAGAGGAGGAAGATCATGAGGCCACGGTGTTTGGCAGGATAGATCAGACATCAGAATCTTACAGCACCGTCTCCTTAAAACGGCACACCCAAACAAGCTGTAATCTGGTACGGTCAGTCATTATCACACTGGATTAAGGTCAGAGTTAGCATGTTTGTGTGGGGTTAAGAAGATACCACATACAAGCATGAAATCAGAAGGTCAAAATATCACACAATGAAAAACAATTCAAATCAAATCAAATTATACTTCTTATAATGAAATCATCCCTTATATTCAATTCAGTTTCAGTGTTATTAGTTTCTGGTAGTAATTCCCAACATCAAACCAGGTTATTTCATTTAGTAAAAGAGCTCGATACACCTTTAAAAACTATATTAACCTTTTTTTTGAAGCACCATTTGTATTCATCGTGCTCCAGACAAGTCAGTACCATCACGTCACAGTACGATGTGGCTATATTTAGAGATGGACATAATCTAACTCTGTCCTATCCATCACGGTAACAAATGAGTTTCAGCGTGCAGGCAAACAAGCTGCCGCACCACTGTTCTAACTGACTCAGAATAAAGGAGGAACAGAAGGATAGAGGACAGCCGAGAAGTCACACAACAACCTCTGCACCTTCCTAATGACATTTTATAGCTTTTATTGCATTGCCTCAAAATGCAGTCGCTTTTTTTCCGATGACAAACATGACGTGTGTGAGGGATTAAGAGAATGTGATTAGAGACCGCACTGCTTCTCTCAATCTTGGCTGTGAGGAACCAAGAGCCAAAACCAGGATATTGCCTCTACGTCCATCTGCTCCTTTGGCTAATCTGTGCAGTGTGTAGGCGTAAACACACATACACACACACGCATATATATGGGAACATTTAAACAAACACACAGAGAGAGTCTGCAGAGATTGTCCTAATGGGTGCTTCTGGTAGAGTAAACACAATAAATGGCCCGTCGCCTATTCTGTTACTATGACACTATTTTTTTGGTTGAAAAGGCTTTTGTTCTCCTCCAGCTGTACTTTCTCTGAAGAGAGAGAACAATATAGAGAGAACAAGGATGAAGAGAGATTTAGAAAGCAGTTTAATATGGTACAAGGTGTGTTAGAAAAATAGGTAATGATGGGGAATCATTTTAGTCATTTACTGAATCCCGCTATGGGAAAATTGGGTAATTTTCGGGGGCACATTTTGACTCTGAGTGTGTGTGTCTGTTCTGACACCATTATCTGTCTCCTCTGCCCAGATAACTGACAGGCAGGCGGGGAGGCTCCTGTTGTCCCTGACAACCACTACTACACACTAGAATGCTAATGAGGTGTCCTATATAGAGCCGGGCCGGAGATGAGCACCAAACAAAACTTCCCTGCTGCTCTGGCCCCTCTGCTCGCCTCCAATCTGCAGCACTATAACCTGATTTTTTTCTGTCTTTCTTTCTTCTTTATTTAAGATGCACAGAAGAATCTGGGTCGACTTTGTTTATTATTATTATTATTATTATCTGTAATCCCTCTGCTTTTGGATAGTTTTTCCTGACTCACTTGAGGCTGATTCGCCTATTGATCGGCTCAGATTAGATCGGGCCAGTGAACATTGACAGTAAATATAAACCTCACGGAGCTAGAACTCTGGGGTTTTTTTTTTTGTCTGAGATGTCCTACTGTGATCATCACCATTGGACGGATGGCCTGAATAGTGAGAACTCATTAACATTTCATTCTCCTCTGCTCAATTAAGCACCACTGGGCATTGATTTTACACAGTGCAGAGCCCAACAGCAGGCTTCTCCTGGTAGACAAGCTCACTGTTGTGTGTGTGACACTGCCAGTTTTCACAGCTCTGCAGGCCATTGCAGTTTATGGGTCATATACTGAATGCTGACATTTACAGTATGGGCAAGGCTGGAAATATAAACACACTCTGACAAATACTATAAATCTTGAGACATGAGCAGACATTGATGACAAAGACACGATGATCTTATCATGGACTTTTTGTGTATTTGTGATAGAAGTGCTAATAATGGACCAGGTTCCATATCTATGACTATATCTTCTTTTCACACACACAGTCACACACGTGCACATGAAAACATGCCCAATTGCACATAAATGTCGAGGAACAGGTAGGCGTGAATAAATCAACAGGCCTTTATTTCTCTGAACAAGGCAGCTGTATCACGAGTAATTAGGACAGGACTCATCAAGAATTATCCATATTCATGAGATCTGGAGTGAAGCATCTATCCTGGTATCCCACGCTCATTTTAATTGCAAATTGAGGCTAACAAAAGAGCCTTCAAATTTTCTGTTCTCAAGTGCGTCATGTCAGGCCTGTCTGTGACCCACCACAGTTCACTGAAGGAGATGAGGGTTTGCAAATGAGGATGTTTTCTTGCTCTGGCTCTTAGAACTCAGTAAAGATTGGAGAGGGGAGAGCAGTTTAGAGTAACTACTTCAAATGGAAATGTTAGTCTCCCCACATATCACATTACTGATCCCCTGTGCACAGTGATCATTCAGCAGACACACAAAATTCAGGTCTGTATTTGGTCTCTCTCATCTATTATTTTTAGTAAGGGCGTGTGCCTCACCATCTTTGCCTTCTTCTTTGTTGTGTTTCTTCAGCCACTCAATGTTCTTCCTGATGGCCTCCAGATAAGTCTCTGATTTGCCGGGCCCATCTGAAGTGAAGAGAAGGAAGTAACAGAGAAAAGGAGACATGAGAATCATCTTCTATTATGTATTAGAAAAACAGTCAACAACTGAACTAAAGTTTTTCTTTACTTCTTCTCTAGTTCATTAGCACTCAGAGGAGCCTAGTTTCCACTAAACAGTAAGACGGTGCTACCTTAGACTTATCAATTACTTACACCACTAAATTTTCCTGCAGCAAGACTTATCCATTATTTTTTTACATTTCAGTTGCAATGGGAAAACGCCTCCAGCCAGGATCTGGCTAACTTTGAGATTCAAATTTATATTAACCACCAATCAAGATTAGACTGTTGCTTAACCACAGATTAAATTTGGATTATACCATTTAAAAAAAAAAAAGATATTACGCAACACAGTGCAGCCTGTTAACACACAGATGACACTGTTCAGTTGACATTACTCAGGATTTATTTCATTTCCTGCTGAAAGGATGGTTCTGGTGGGAATGCTGCTCTATGTTTCATTTTGCCTTTCGTATTTATGCGTGTCTGTGTGTGTATCTGTGTGGATTAGACTGATGAACAGAAAACAGCAAGCTTTCCTGTTTTGCTGGACTGGCCTAGTTTGGGGACAAACAGGGATTTAACTATTATTGACCTGGACTACACGGTGTTGTTTATTTCCTGTCAGCCCTGGCGAGTGAAAACAAAAGATCTATAATGAGACCTTTCACTGAGGTGGAGTATTTGCTATATTTGAGAATTTGGAATTTATTTGAGACATTTCACAAACACACACACACACACACACACAAAAAAAAAAACCCCAATAAAACCATAATGCCAAAAACAATAACAACAAAAAACAAAAGTCATGCAATTTACAAGGCACATAGTTTATCATTTTTGAGGGGCCAACTCTTAAAATTGTATCAAACTATTTTAGCAAATGAACAAATCACTAAACAAAAAGCTATTCATGTTTCCTCTGGTCGTCAGGATTGGGTAGTGGACTGACTGGTCTCAGCTGATGGCTGCTCCTTGGTTGAGTCTTTCAGGTTCTCATATTCCTTCTGCATCTTGGCGGCCTCAGCCTTGGTGTTATCATCCTCATCCAGGTTTTTCCCTATACAGCACAAAAATAAAACATACATGGAGCTTTAAAATGCTGCTCACTTTCTCAGTTAAGAGATGCTTACAGCAGTAATTCGGCATTTCGAGAAATACGCTTTTTCGTTTTCTGGCTAGTCTAATCAACAAATTACGTATTATTTGTTCAATTTGTACAAAAAACTGAAAAGTACAAATGGAACATAACCCTCATTGAACACACGAATTGCCATTTTCACAGTTACAATGAGTGTTGAGCTGTAATGAGCTAGCTGTTTCCCCCTGTTTTCAGTCATTATGCTGAGCTAAGCTAACTGGTTGCTGGCTGTAGCCTTATACTTAATGGAAACATCTGAGAGTGTTACTACACCGTCCTCTCTAATAAGGGTGAAAATGCCCAAAACATAATCTTAAGAAAAGGTTCTGGATATGACACTGCTCACCAAGTTTGTTTTATTAATTAAATCATTCCCATGAGTAGAAACAACAGCAGTTAAGCCTGTGTAGGTCCACAGAGTCTAATGTACCAGTCACATCTGACCATGTCAAATAGAATAACAAGGTTTTATTTGACATGTTTGGAGGATAATTTGTGAAGCCGTTTACCGGTGAGTCCAGCGAAGTCAGGCGGCCCGAGAGACTTGCCCAGCTTGTTCTTGGTCTGCATGGCTATCATAGCATCCAGGTTCTCTGCAGGCGAGTTAAACAGGCCACACATTTAGATTTAGACTTGATTAAACATTTTGTCATCAGTTCACTCTACAGATGATGAATGAAAACATCTTGAGCCTCGTGTTCCTGTGTGACTCAGAGGGTGATTATCATTACAAAAAGGGTTCCAACTAATTAATGGAAAGTAGGTTTAAGAGTATGACGACAGTGATAAACAAAGCCTTGTTTTATTTTCCGCTATAATTTTCAATAATTTATTTATGCATTGCAAACTGGATATTAAAGAAAAATAAACAGCAAAACCACTCCACTATTTTCCCTGCTCTAGATTCAGGTGTATCTAAACTCAAGATTTGTAGCATCACCTCTAGAACGGCACACACAAGAGTTACCTTTTATGATAAAAAATTAAAGCCAGGATGCCAAATGTATAACAAAAACTACCACATTTATCTGTTCAGGGTGTGTTACCACAACTAGCACAGGGGGTGGGCTATTATTATGTTTTCACAAAGGGATTAGAAAATATGAAAGACCCCGAATCAGTCAGGGAATGACACAAACAGATCATATGGGAGTTAAATGACAACTAGTCCTCCCTGGATTAGTGAAGGGTTAAACATTATGTGGAAGCAGATGTTCGGGAGATACAAACAACCCAGAGATCAGCTGAAATTTCATCCTCTCGTTTAGCATTTAGAGGCACTATTTAAACACACTTGAATGTCGTCGAACACAGCTATAATGAAATCGATGTGTTTATCAATGTACAGAATTTGTCATTAAGTTCTCCTATGAGTATACCTCATATACCGGCCTCCACGTATGTGTGCCTCACAAATACATTAATTCACATTTATATATGCTAACAAGCGCATTATAGTGGGTTCTTAACTATTTATTTAATATTCATACTCATAAATGTTACTTGTATTAAGCAAGTAAAGTATTATAGTAAAGTGTTACTGAAGTTCCTGAGAAGCTACTAGGTGCATTAATATTCTGGATGATCTGATCATCTGAATATTTGGGAAATTTCGTCATTTACTTTATGCATCGCTGGAACAAGAGCACCTCTGTGAAAAGTCAAAGACTATTAAGAGGAGAAAATGTGATGACAAGTTAGAGTTTTTTAGAGGGAGTTTTGCATGACAGAATTTTAGATATCTGGACTTTAAGAGACAAGAGCATCAAAGATATAACAGGAACAGGAAGGAGCCCTACAATTTCATCTCTTATCTACATTTGCTCTAACAGCCTCTTATTTCTTATTATCTAACCATCTCACTTTTCCCTTGTGCTCTCTCTGTCTATTCAAGCTGCCCCCTCCCACCTGTAGCACAGTGGAAGCCCATTGTTTCATCCTCTCCCACTGCCCCCACCCCCCATCCCTCTCTCTTTATCTTGAGGCCTGCATCACCCTCAGGCAGATTACCGTTGATTGACAGCTGTGAGTATTCAGTTGTGTACCTGGGTGACTCATCGGAGCATCAGCCAGTTGGGGGTGGAGTTTGGGGGGGGGCATTAACATGTTGCTAGGCAATGGTGTTCCGTCCGTCCTATTATCTCCTCACAACCTGTACTACCATAAGGCCAATGGGGTTGCCTAGGAAACTCACATCTTGTGTAATGGTATATGCTTGTTTAGTTCCCGTGTGTAATGTCAGCAGTGGTCATTTGCTCGGAGGTATCAGAAACAACAGTAGCCAGCTGCTGCGAGGGGTCATTGAAGGAGTATTGATTAATCCCTCTACAGTTTGTACAGCTAATACTTGATTATGGCCTTTATAGTGGGATTGTAAATCTATTCTTATTATATTTCTGATCTGTGGTAAGACTAGTTAACAGAAATAAGTCATCTATAAAACAAAAATACCAAACATTTTTTGTTTTAAGTTTCTCAAATGTGGAGGTTTCCATTCTGGACTGTTGAATCGAAAAAAAAAAAGAAGCAGTTCAAATTAATCAATAATGAAAATAATGACAGTTATTACAAATAGCTAATATATCATTATCATAAATATGTCATTATTATTATTACACAAATAAATGCCCTCCCGTTTATGAAAAGTCTGGGACTAAATGTCATTTGAATGTTGGTGAGATGTTGGTGATGACAGCTGTCCCTTACAGGTTCCTGACCTTTCTACTGAATGCTGATGTGATGGCTGGCCATAAAAACCAGCCCGGTTACGTAGGGTGCCCCTGACACTAATCTGTCTGTGCAGGCTTCACACTCCACTGCACCGATTGAAGGAAGCATTAGCTCGGCTGAACACACAGACCCTAATCAAAAACACACAGAGACAGAGACATGTATCCACACTGTTTGGCTAATGCAACAGAGGGATTGAAACTTAAATTTGAAATCTTTCATCCACCTGTTGGCCTCACATACATGGGCTGTTCAATCAGCTGTGTTCTGCTGTGATGTATTACATCAGGAAAAATCTTTTGGAAATTTTAAACACAAACCTCAGTGACGCTTTTTGTTAGTTTATTCACAAACTGTCACTTCAGACGACATCATTTTGTGAAACAATAACATAATATGATCATATAAACATGACACGAGGCCATAGATTATTTGATAAAGTAATCTGAGGTCAAAGGTTACAACACCAGCTGCTTTATGGGACTTTTTCTTCAACTTTTCAACCACATCAGGACCATGAAGTATAATTGGAAGATTTGGAATAAATCGACCTTGAGTTAAGATTATTTTTTCAAACTGCTATTTCAAGAATGCCAATATTATCGGTCAATGCTACATAATATTATTTACCACAAATGGACTGTGGTCTCTGTGTCTCATGTTCTGGCACTGAATGTCCGCAACTATAAATAAACAGTGCTGGTAATGTGTTATATCTTACCAAGATAGGACACTCCCTCCTCTGGCGTGATGGTGCCGTACTTCACCATCATCTTCACAAAGTCAATCAGCGTCTTCATGATGGTGATCAGCGTCTCCCTCTCCTGAGTGTCTTGATCTGCAACAACAAACCGCAAGACAGACTCAAAATGAGCATCTATCATTGATGGTTTGTTTAGTGGTAATTGGTTACCATGGTGTTAATGTTACCACATGGTGTTTGACTGTGGGGTTCATGACGACAGGATTATAAATAATTGGTTATGTGTGTGTGCGTGTGTGTGTGTGTGTTTCATCTGCACTTCCGAGGAACATATGTTGGAGGAAACAAAAGGAGGACAAAACAAGCATTGACTCATCCTTGAGAACAATATTGTCATAACAACAACAGCTATCTAGTCCTATTCTTCATCTCTATCTTCGGACGGATGATGCTGGGAGGCAATGATTTTTGTGGCTCCGGTCTAAAAATGTCACAGCAGCCTCAGGGGGTGGGGGGTGTGTGTTTGTGTTTTTACCTGAGTTGAGGCTCCTGAGCAGACGGTAGAAGTTGGGGAAGTACTGCAGGTCCTGGAGCCCGTCCTCCGGGCTCACCTCGTTGCCTTCCTCTGTATCTTTGTCCCAGGTGTTGTCTGCTGCGTCGCCCCCGTCTTCTTCAGCATCCCTGTCCACCTCGTCCTCAATCACGTCGTCATCTTCTTCCTCATCCTCCTCGTCTTCGTTGTAGCGGCGCCTGGGTGGCTCCCATGTGTCCTGGAAATGCCAGAGTATTTGTTGTTGTCGTTGTTTTCATCCTTATTGTTATGACTATTATCATTACCATCACTGCTTTGCAGGTTTTACCGTGTTTGCGTCTGAGCCCTGGTCGTCCTGCTCTCCCCCGGTGTCTCGGTCGTTGGTCTCAAGGTCCTCAATCTCGTTGTTCTTGGCGTTTTTGGTGATGAGATCCTGGAGAGCCTCGGCCACCTGGTACTCCAGAGTATCTGCCTGACTATCAGTGATCTACAGAAAGACAAAGAGAAAGTGTGTGTGAAGAGTCGTGTGTAACACCAAGATGTGGGAGAACAGAACAACATGTATTGACTGTAAACCTCCATGTATCACTGTCACTGAGAGATTCACCTCAGGGAGCCATTTGGACTCCGCCAAACTACTTATTGAGTGTCAAAAAAGTAATTCACAACCAAAAACATGGGGAAAAAAAGCACAATTCACACATCTCTGGGAGTGCAGAGAGGGAGAGAGAGGGAAAGAGGAAGGGTTCCTATTGAGAAAGTGTCATACTGCGTACTCTGTCGATCGCACGGCAGGGTACAAAGAATACAAAACTCACAACCTACCAGCCCCAGTTTGAGCAGTTTGGAGACGATCCTGTCGAACACCCCTCTGTCATCCTCCTCGTAGATCTTGTTTGCAATCTTCTGGACGATGTCCTCTGCTGTGAGCGGAGTGCCGTCCACCTGACGGAAGCTCTCTGGGTCATCTAAGAGGCGACAACAAACATGTTATCAAACTTTCTAAAGATTGCTCTTTACCTGTGTGTGTGTGTGTGTGTGTGTGGGGGGGGGGGGGGGGGGTGACTGATCAAATTGATACTATTCCTGAGTATTTTCTTTTCTTACTTTTCTGAATTTCCAACAATCAAACAGAACAAAATCTGTAGAAGATTTCATGGATCCATCTTTTCGACTCCTTCTCTGTCTCTCTACTGTACCATAAATGTTGAACCTGGAGGTTTGTTTAGAGGATTTTTTTTAGAGGATTTTTCAGTAATAAATGATCCGTCCTCTCCTCTGCGATCCAGTCCTCACATTCCACATATCTCTATCTGCATTACTAAGTACAAATGTGCAGTTGTTACAGCTTGACTCTTACATAACACCCCCCTCCGCTGCTTCACACAATCCACACACACCATATAAATAAATACTTTTGCCTGTATTGGCAGGTTGAATCATCAGTGATGTACTTTACCTTGAAAAAAATGGGCCTATTTCTATCTCCCTCACAGGAAATAAGACATGAAACCCAGGCTGCGCTCGCCAAATTTAGATGTCGAGTAACCTGACGAGCTGCTTGTCATTGCCGGCCTGACCGCGTGAATCGATTAAGTGTAGCACTCAGCTCTTTGCGTCTGAGTCACCTCACCTCAGAGGCTCTATGCTGATGATCGGAGTGAATATCAAATTACATGCATATACAGTGAAATGTGTGTTAATGAAATCTATTGTGTGTAAAAAATCTACTTAGATGTCCAACATATAAATGTGTTTTAAATGAACTCACAAATATGAAATCAAGGCTAATTGAAGGACTGTACTGGGGCCAAAAAGAGTGACAGTAGGATATTGGGGGAACATAACAAAAAATTGGCCACATATGATAATAACATTTTTGACTGCATCTTTACCATTGTACTTTTCATACATTTTCCCATATGAGATGGAGATGATATTTGTGTCAAAAATCCAATCCCATGCATTTACAAGCCTCCTGTATAGAGACACAGTGGGCTAGCGTATGCTTTCACGACCGCAGTGTCTGAGAGGGAGAAGATAATCTTTCTCTCTGGCATGCACGTGTTCTTTCTTTGAATCTTTCTATCCGTCTCTGCTTATCCCCATCACCCGCACGTGTTTTCTCTGCCTACTCTTTCTTAAAATGTCTGCCTGGTGTCCTGCCAGTGATAGACAGGAGCATGCGGCATGAGGCCTGCCCTTGGTGATAGGGGAAAAGGTCAAACACGCAGAATGACTCAGACCCAACACAGAGGTCAGTGGCTAACCCACTGTACCTTTGCCAACAATGCCAGGACAGGGCCTGTTAGACCAAGGTGCATGGTGACAGGTGTGCGTACCCTGGTACTTGCCGTCGTCCATCCCGTTCTTGGTGGAGTCGTAGTCCTCAGCCAGACGTCGGCTCTTGGTGGAATCTGATTCATCAGGGACGTACTGATCCTCCTTCTTGACTGGTACTTCAGCGTTCCCCTTTGATTTCTGGCCCTCAGCCAGCGACTTGAGCACAGTCAAGTCATCACTGTCCTGCTCTGGCTCTGTGTCCTTGGCGGCAGCAGGACGTCTGCTCTCTGAAAGGAAGCAGAAACAAAATGATCATACCGGGGGGAAACACAAATGGTCAGGATGAACTCCTCTCGCATAAATGTGGTTCTAATAGTTTTTATTTCTCAGTACAGATGAAACCTGTTTTACTGGAAGTGCTGCAACATGAATCCACTCAGCAGGCGGAAGTAAAGTCATTAATTGATTGGGAATAAAGTTTCCTCTTACCAGCTGACTGGACTGCAGCCTTCACGCTGTCTGCCTCAGCGATCTGGGGAAATGACAAACATTAAACAAATCATTTCCACCCAGGATATTAGCTCTGATTAATAATGTTTGCCGGGCTAATACCTAGGTTGTTTGACAAGTGACCATAAAGCCCATTTGGCCGGATATTGGATGAGAAAACTAACTGTGGGACATAGAGACAGAAGGGCTTACCTGCTCTTGTAGTGGTCTCTCTTCTGTCAACTGTCTATTGTACACAGTTTTATCTGCAACAGAAAAAAATGCATGCAATTACTAAACTACCCAGGTGTTGTAGGTTACAAGTGTAAACTGCACTTATATAAAAAGGCTTTGAAATAAATCTCTGATGATAATCTACTTCTATCAAAAACTGTTACAATTTTGATTCATTATTTTTTGTTCATTGTCATTTAATGCATTTTTAGCTTTCAGAGTTCCATGTGATCGTTTCTGCTCTCCTAGCTCACCACGGCAAAGGCAGAGCTTAATCGGATTATCAAACAAAAGATTAAACTGCGGCGAAAATAGATCACAAGCGGCCTAGGCGTCCAGGCCAGTCACTGCTGAGCTGGAGCTAAACTTTGTAGGATATTGTATTTGCTTTTCATTTCTTTTTCTTTTCCTTTTTTTTTTTTCAGTCAACTGAATTTCAATTGGAGATCCTGGAACAGTTAACAATTCATTATAAAAAATCCAATAAAATGCCTTTAACTGACAATATATCTACTATCTCTGCAGAAATTCATAGATTCTGGATGTTTGTCAATGATTAGATTTTGAACCTGGTAGTAGTCCCGTTTCCTTTTTTTTCAGGCACCATGTGCGCTGAATAGACTTTTAAGATCTTATTACACTTTGTGGCGTTTGTAAAATCTCCTCTGTAATCACTGACTGCCTCCGGTAACAGTTTCCTCTAACATTTCTACAGAATTCTTGCAAAAATAGCTTTCCAGAACAAGATTGCTATTATCACACGGTTAGAGCCGATGGCCAACTCACCATCCGTTGAAGCTGTAGGTGTGGGGAAGGCAGATATCTGGCTCACTACATTCAGGGCTAGAAGCTGGAAAAGGACGAAAAGGCCAACGTATTTAGACGCCATCCTGAAATAAGCTTTGTCGGAGTGTCCAGGAGAAAGATCTCTCCCCGTGGTCTGGTTCTCTCCTCCAGGAGAAAAGTGCTGAATGTGTGGACAGCTCCGCTCCGCTCCAGCCGTCCGCCGGCGCTGAAACTGCCGCGGAGAGTGCACCTTAGGTACCCGCTCTGTCAGACGCACCGGGCGGGGATGGGTTGGCCAAATCTCCGCTGTGCAGTGGAGCTGTTGACGAGCCGCGGTGCTGAAACCAGGTCACCTCTCTATAAGTATAACGAGATAAGCAGTGAGGCTCTTCAAGCCCCTTGTGAGCTACAGCATCACCTGCCAAGGCAGTAATAGAGCCCTTTACAACAAGACCTGCCCCCTCTGTCGTTACAGAGGAGGAGGAGGAGGAGCAGGAGGAGGAGAACACTGCAAAAAGTGACCATGTTACCAAGACAGTTCAGAGGTTGTTGAGTCCTAAAATGTTATATTTCCATTGTTAATCAGGGGAAACAATATATTAAAGCTACTAAAACGTTGTATATATTTCTATTGCCAAAAAATTAATTAATTAAGATAAAACAAGAAGAGTTGTTTGGATTGAACATTTTCAACTATCTATTCTTTCAGAAATATCAAGTGCGATTGCATTGCAATTATTTTAAATCGTTTGCTTATTGTTAACCCACAACACTGCCAAGTGTGCAGTAGAATAAACAAAATGCAGAGCTGCATTATTTTTTTTGCAGCGTTTGAGCAGAAAATCCACCCATTCCGTGCGTCACACACGACCTGCGTCATGGTTGTAGATCTTCCACTGCCCAGTCAATAGCACCCGTTATTAAAATAGCAAACAATTAGGCACATAAACAAAGGGCCGGTTTTATGACTGCTTTGCTTTCATGAGATCAGTGTATCGCCAATTAGATGTAGGTTTACATCTCTTGAGGATGATTCTGCAGCTGTTATTAGCCTCAGTTTCCAGTGGACTCCAGGTCCCAAAGTGAGGCTCTTAACAAAATGAAGGGGTTTAATTTCCCGCTGCTTGTATTCGACTTTAGCAAAAGGGACTGCAGAGGAACACTTTGTTTGATTGAAAGTCTTCTCCTATCTGATGGTTCTGCACCTACTATAAAATTAAAAAAAAAAGCATATTAAATATGAGTTAAAATTAAATGTCATCATGAAAAGGCTTGTAATCTATAGTACATTAACCACATATTTAATTTCTCACAGGGTGAAAGGAAGAGGTGGGGAATAGGAATCAATCACAGCAGGCTCCCTGGGTGACAGGACATGATCTAGATGATGTAGCACATCACTGTTAGCATGCTGTTAATGTTAATCCTCTGGTTTATGGAAGCCTTATGTCTGAGATTAAAATGCATCCTGGTCAGCGAATGGACACTCAGAGGAGTCATTTCACCTCACACCACACATTTGTTTGTCATTATGGCATGCAGTAAAGAGCTTTAGAGATGATCTCTCTTCACTTCAGCGCATTTCCTTGTGGTAGCGGAGCAAGTGGTTTAATGCTATTCACTGTCGTTTCCCCACACAGTGTGTAGGAGGAGTGAAGTTTTGTTAGCTTTCACCCTGAGATTAGTATCATTGTTGGCTGGCTGTGTGCCATTACTGGGTTGTGTGTGTCTTGAGTCTATTACAGTTCGGCTTGCTCTAAGGTGCATACAATAGAATACAATACAGTACAACATGATGATGCCAAGCTCTGTCATGTGATACAATACAATACTCCTTTCTGACAGCAGACATATTTGTCATGGTAGGAAAAGCACAGGTGTTAATAATAATGTTACCAACAGCCTCATTTTATTCAAGCAAAATGCACATTATCAGCAACCTGAGACCAAAGCAGCTAATCATCAATAATTTTATTTTTTTACACCTGTGCTTTTCTTATTGGCAACGCACACCCACACAGGTGTTTTCAATTACTCTGGCTGATTAGACCTCCAGTCAGGTCGAGGCTGTGCAGGGTCCAACAAAACTAACAGAAAGAAATCAGTTCAGCTCAGTTTGTACACGCCCAGAGTCCTGAGAGGAGCTCTAATCGTAAGTGAAAACACTTGTGTGGGTGTGTAGAGCCTTTAAAGGAATTAAAGTCAAATTTGTTATGATACGATGTCATAATGTCAATGTTGTTTAAAGAAGGCTTCGGCAAGTGGAGACAAGGATAGTATACACAGGATTTATCAAGCAGTAAGCATTGCATTCACTTTAGTTCTATTAATAACAGGATGGACAATTAAAGGTTAAGTGTAGGCAGCTTTGTTCATGAAGGATCCAGCACATGAAACGAAACATTTTCAACAGTGGGCAGGACAATGAATAGCATTTACTGGCTCTTAATGAAATAACCGAGGACTTTCAGTTAATTATACAGTATAATACAACAACAACAACAACACATGGCCTTAAAAGATAATCCATCGCCTCTTTGTTAGTGTCAGTGTTTTCGGGTCGTAGCATAATGTAAAGTGATCCTGGTATTTTGTATTCCCTCAGAATATACCAAGGATATGTGTATTCATCAAGCAGTCATCATTTGTTTGACACGTCGGTAGAGTTGGTTTATCAGTTAAGAAAATCCCATTGTAACACTTAATAATAATATAAAGACTCGCTGTACCATCACATCGTCTTTAAATATTGTTCACATTTGAAAGTGTGCTATTTTAAGATTGTAGAATCTGCCCTTTCACTGTGCCCTGTGCAGTGCAGGATGGGATGTTTGCCACCTTCTGTGGCATGACTGTACTTCCTGTCCTCTGCCTGCCTCAGCAGTCTAAGACCAGGAGCACTGCCAAGAGCCGGCCTTTCAGATACTCTAGTGTGTCTAGTAGGAACACCAAAGGACACGTCCAAGGAATATAATGTAATCATCCATAATAGTGATAACTGACAAACGGATCGGCTGTCAGAGAGGAGATTATGAGGATGTGCAGTAATGCAAATTTTCTTCAGCTTTACATAGATTTTTTTTGAGTATTTTTCCCTCATATTTGATTTTTCTCACTGATCTTCTCTGTGTCATGCACAACATGTACTACACTACTGACATCTTGTGTATATTAGCTGTAATTACACTCTCTCAAAAACTTAATTCCATGGAGAAAATAGTTTGCCAGTTTCCACCCCTGAGAAAAAAAGGATATTCACAAGGACTTCCTGACCTCTGATACAAAAACATCTCTTGTAAACAGCTGGTTTTGGTCTAATTGCACTCTCTGCTTATACACATACTTTTTTTCCCCAATAAATACTGCACAAGTTCACTCTTCGTTTACCACAAGTTGTTCTAAACTGTAAGATAGCATCTCTCCCAGTGTGCTTGTCCATAATTTTCTCACAGATGTTTTTTTTTTCTGCGGTCTCTCTAAAAAGTTGAAACATGACAGAGGTTTTTTGTTCAGATACCAACATAAGTGACTGTTTACTGCTGCACTAGCTTTCTATACATAGACCACCTCATTATAAATAACACATAGCATTACTTGGTTATGTATTTTTATCATTCAACAACAATATAATCTTTGCCACAGAAGCATTGTCAAAGCCTCACATGGGAGATGTAACTGCTGAAATTGAACAATATAACCCTCATCTTTGTTAAAATGAAGAGTTTGTCAAAGTTTCCTACACAGTAGTTGATAGGGGCAGAGCCAGAGATTGTAAACATTTGAAGCTTAGCCCCAACTTCAGTCTATATTCAGGGGACATCCTCCCCCATTTTCACTACTGCCACATAAAAAGAGACAAAAATTGTCTGATTCTACTATTTTGAATTTACATGACATAGGTGGGGAATGAATTTGGCATAAACAGCATCACTAATCTTGATACCTGTTTTTGTTACACTATGCTGGAGTACAGTTCACAGATTTAATGTTTAGATGACACATCAATATTTCAATTGGATTACTGCATTTTCTTTTTAATTGGCTTCACTTTGCTGGGATAAAGAGCAGCAGGAGAACAGGTGTGCTGATTGGGCAGCTCACACAGGTGCCTTGAGTGTTCTTTGTTCTGTGTCCTGAGCTCATTCTCTGTTTGCCCTTCAGCTGAGCTGGTTCCCTCTGAGTGAGTTTATTTCATTACATTTCCTCACATTTCCTCAAGGCATGTTTTTTTTGTTAAGTACATGATCATCTTAATCAAGTCCCCAATAGGCTTCAATAATGACTTATATATTTATCCTTTAAGCCTGTTATTATTCTGCACCAGATGCTTTGAGGATAGAAAACTATATTATAATCATGGGTTGTGCATTTAAAGGAGAACCCAACCCTTTTTAAGAATCCACATTTATTATTCCTGTTGGAAACCAAAGGAAGAACCTTAAAATGTGCAATATCATCCCAGTTTGCTCCATAACAATGAATGAGGCTCTGGGGCCATAAAATGTTTGTGTAATTTCTTACATCAAAATGAACGTTTCACATCTTAAGCTTTATATCCAATTAAAAATCTGGATGAGATCTGTTAAGGGGTACTCTACACAGCTACTGTAGATTTTGGGGTTACTGCAATAATTTAGTGGCTCAAAGTAACTTCAGCTATAGCCTATAACTTCAGTACCCCTTGTGTTAATCTATGGATTGTCTCTGATTTAAAGCTTTAGGACAGATAATACAGACTTAACTGTTCTTGGGCACAGGAATAACGTATGTGACATTTGAGTCTTTTAGTCAAAATTGCTTTCAAATTAACAAACTGTATATGTTCATGAATGTTGTGTGATTATTTATTAGTAACTTGAACTTCATGCACAGCTGCTGTTGGGTCTTTTATCTTCACTTACTGCTGCTTTGAACATTTTTTTCTGGACTTAATGTTTGCTGCTTTATTCAGTGTTTCCATGAGAATGCCAGTAATGTTGTGTAAATGTGTCATTTAATAAAAGAGCAGTCATGTAATCCGTTTCTATCCTGCATCTAAGGGAAGGGTTGGCATGGGGAAAATAGCAGGAAATGAATAAAAGTCACCCTGGATGGTAGAACTGGTAATAGGCCGAGTCTGGCACGTGTGACGTATTTAAAGTCTGGTGCTGGGTTGCTGGAGGAAGAAACATTTCTCTACTTTTCTGTTAGACTTGTGAGTAACATCTAATGTGTGCTCTTTAACGAAAAGTATCATTAGTGCAACGACTGACAACCCGTACCGACAAACATTTCAAGTGCCATGAATGTATGATATTGATGTCGACAGACTCTGTTTTAGCGGTGTAGTAGTATTTTGCCGGTTCCCGCCGGCTGTTGTCCAGCTAGCCATGTCAGTAACTTTATGCTAACTTTATGAACGTTGACTGTACATTGAGATTGTATCCGGTAAACCGAGTGAATACACGTTAGCTAGGCCTTTACATTTCTGAGGAGATTTCAGCGTACCTCTCTTTCTCAGGACCTGCGCCACTACAGACACAACTTCCGCCTGTCCCACCAACACCAAAGGCAGAGACACGGTGAGGAGGGTCTACCCGAATAAATTCTATAATTTACTTTTTTCAAAGTGTGGGAAAGTGCGGGCTGGATGGGGAAAATGGCAACTGTGTTGGTCTGAAACTAGCAAAGACACTTACTTTGTGCTTTGTGGCTTGCGCCGCTTTGCGCCAGGTGATAGACAGGACCCTGCGTCTTTGATGCGCATAGGTGGTTGATGCTGTCCTCACACTTTGAAAACTTATTTTTTTCTTTTTTCTTTTTTTTTTTTTTTCATTTCTTTTCTTCTTGTGATTTCTGGCGGGCTAAAAACCAATGTTAGAGGGGCATGCCGCCACCTACTGTACCGGGGTATGTAACACCATGACTTTATTGAGAAGTTATATAATGGAAATTAAACCCGTTTCATGTAAATATTTGAATAAAGCCCTCCTAATCTGTTCCTGTTTATCCCCTTTCTCTAACAACCCTTTGGTGCTCCACTCCCTCCCTATGTCAAACACTCTAGCCTTCAGTCTTTCTCTTTCTACACTAAACTTTCTACAATGATCATGTGCATGCTCTACAGTTTCTCTTATATGTCACATTTATCTGACCCTATCTTGTTCATTATGTATAAAGTTGAATTAAGACCTGTGTATACTCCAGAAATGAAGGTAACTGAAAAACGTCTGATAGGACTCTGCTTTGTGGTTGTACTGTGATCAGATTCAGATGCAAAAATCGGGTTAAAATTCTACTTGTAACCTCAGGGATCACAGTCTGCAGGGATTTTGAGTGCCAAGTTTTACGGTTTTCTGCTCTCTGTCTTTTCACAGATTTTGACAAAAGCACATTGTCTTTCACAGTGTCTTTGTGCTACCTCACCTTTTGTTCACTTTTATTCTCAAAGTCTCATTTCTATTACAGTTTATGCTAAATGAGGTTTAAATGGGTGATTGATAAATTCTTTCATTTTCTTAAGTCCTTAAAATGCTTTATAAACATTTCATAGTCAAAAGAAGAGCTGCTTAAAATGTCCTTATTTTTCCTTATGTGTTTTCATAGGGATGCCAGAATCCAACTCAGGCCAGAACCACACCTTAGAGCCACAACTCCCACAACCAGCAAGAAATGGTAAGTCATGTGCATGACTACACCCGATATATATGTGGGCTCAAATTAGGGTCAAAATGATTTTGAGCTTGTAAAGTGATGTTTACAAATAATTCCAATGTTTGTAGTTGTAAATCAACCTTGGAAACCTGTAAAATAAATCTGCATCTGAAATTCAAGTTTCTACATGTGAAAAAAAATGTGCTTGTGTTGGAAGAGATTTGCTTTTCTTAAGACTATTAATCAAAACCATGAACAATTGATTGGTGTTGAGGATAAACAAAGATGTAAAAGAAGTTTTTGTCAACATCTGTGTAATGATACAGAGCAGAAAACCGTGTAAAACTCTTCTCTCAGGAAAAAAAAAAGCAGTTTGTATTTTGTGTAATTGCATTTCCACACAGATCATAGTTAAATCTTTCAGATGAGTTAAAATTATTCTGTTGATTAGTTATTTTTTTAAGTCATCACTAATGCATCAGAAAACAATGTGGATGTGATTATTAATATATGTATGTTGCTTGAATATTATAATTAAAATACTTGTTTGGAAACTTGCTGTCTCTGATTTGTTGTTAAGGAATTTATTGTGATGTAGTGATGAAGTAAGGAGGAACTACTCAGTAACAACTGTTTGATTTATCACTTCACTGACTAAAGCTCTACAAACTGTAAACTACCACTTTAACCACAGCCAAGTAATGTAAAGTTTAATATTGCCTGTTTTTATGCTGAGAAATGTGGTGTGAACATATGTATGTTAGCTTAGCAGCAGGTGTTTTTAAAAACAGACTCTAAATGTTGTTAGCTGTAGCTACTGTTAAATACCACCTTTGCTGGTTGTGTTTGAACTAGTAAATTTATATTAGTCAATTTTCATACTTTTGTTCTTACAGAAAATGCTAAATGAGGTTTAAATGAATGATTGATAAATCTTTTATGTCCTTACAATGCTTCAAAACCATTTCATAGTCAATAGAAGAGCTGCTTAAAATGTCCTTGTTTGCCCAGCAAAGTAATTGTATTTAATACACTTATTGTGTTTTCATCAGGATGCCAGAGTCTAACAGGCCGGTACCACACCTCGTGACCCCCCCCCCACAACCAGCAAGAAATGGTAAGTCATGCACATGACTCAACCCCACACGTATATAGGCTCAAATTAGGGTCAAAATGATTTTGAGCTTGCAAAGTGATGTTCACAAATAATTACAATGTTTGTAGTTAAATCAACATTTGTAAACCTGTAAAATACATCTGCATGAGAAATTCAAGTTTGTCCATGTGAAAAAATTGTGCTTGTGTCGAAGAGATTTGTATTTGTTAAAAAAAAGTCAAAAACACATTCCTTACTATTATCTGTAAGAGATGAGTTGGCTGTTCTAGTGACTGCACAGGACAAATGATAACTGCCAACTGATTATAGCCTACATGTAGAAAATACCAATCGTGTTGTACTCAGCAAATGGACTGAATGATTACGATAAACTTAATGGTAAAGAAATGACACCAGTAATCTCTTTACGGGTTGCATGGGTATGAAATGTGGTCTGTTTACAATGCATCTTCATCAGCATCACAGTGTTTAAGATCCAGCACCCTGCTTTCATTCTCTCGGTCTGCAACATGAATGTTTACCGTCGCCATGGCAACGGGTGTCCCTGCAGTCAAGTCTTGTAGTTTTGCTTATAACATGTTCCAACGAACACATTTGTCATGTTTTGGTGTCTACATACTTCTGGTCATATTTAGCTCTCTGTGACTTCATTACCATCCTTCCTGTCCCAGCTCACTTGATATACTTGACTACCATTGTACTCCATTTCTTTCAAACTCCATACCCCCATATCTTTCCATTTTAAAACTTGTAGTCTTTCGCCTCTAATGATGTTCCCTCAAGTGAAATCACTCAAGGCAATTCATCATAAGTGCAGACATATTTCCCAAGACCTGTACTAAACTCTGATGTGTAAAATCAGAGTTTCCTATTGAGTAAGCATGTCACTTAAAACACTTTTTTAAAAGTTTTGGAAGAATGATTTCTCAGAAAAGTTTCTCGGAGGCACCTGACCTGACATGCAGCTGTAGTTGGTTTAAATTGGTGGGGGAAAAACAAATACAAAAATATGAGAATCATTATCACCGGCTGTACAATGAGTGTGTGTTTGAGTGGAAAAGTGGTGGGGTGCATGGTTGACATGTTATTTATTTGTCTTCTGATGTTTTAAAATGCCCTCTGACTCTCTTTTGGGAAGGTCTAAACAAAGGCAGTCTCCTGAGAATAAGGCAGAGATGGGAGAACATGAATTTTCTCTTTATATCAGACCCAGAGGCAAACTGTTTGTAGGACTTCAAAGACTGCAGCAGTGACTTAAGGAATCATTTCAGAGGAAGTTCAGAGGAGGGAAAGCTTTTGATATGTCATCTATTTACAGCCCTTTTCAAACAGTATGCAGGGGACGTTTCATTTGTTCAGTGTTTTCCAAGAAACCCTCTGGTTTATTGGGACAAACAAACCTTTGTGTGGACACGTTGATTCATTCTCTTGTTCAGATTGCTATCTGTGGTCACCAGGCCTGTGTAAATAGGCCCCATTTGAAGTGCTTTCTTTGTTCCATTTGAACATCAGTTTTGACAGAGAAAAAAACCCCAGCTGAAACACAGTGACAGCCATTTTATAAACCTTGATATGAACTTTCTTCTGATTAGTTACACTGGTTTTTGTGACTGACAGCACATGAGAGCATCGTCCTCAGTGAAATATTGATCTGTGTTAAGAGTTACTTCACCACTAGAGGTCTATGCTTTCCTCTTAAACATAGTGGAGAACAAACAGTAGATACAGAAGTTACAAAGAATTATAAAAGGTGAATGAGGCTGAAAAATGTACAAAAAATCTCTACTACCCTGTTATTTAAAAAAAAAAATTAATTTATTTTGCATGCAAATTGGTTTTATGAAACATAATTTGAGTGAAGAAAATGCCTCTGCAGTTTTGTCAAGTTGCCAAATCTTGGTTTACAATGAACTTTTTTTCAGTTTTACTAGCTGTGCTATTTTTAGATTTTATCACCTCCAGGCAGCGACAGTGAACGAGCCAGTAGTTCTTTGTGGTCCTCACGGACATCTTGAATGGTCACATGTCCTGCAGTAGGGATCAAACATGTGACCTCCCAGCAGCGTTATCAACAGTTGGGCCTCTCATTCACCAGATGACTTTAACTGATGATGCTGCTGACTTGTTCCTCGCATGGCATCTTTTGGAGATCATTAAGCCGCGGGCCTTTTTAGTTCACCAACCTTCCTCAGCGTTAATGAAGAGGCATGTATTTTATGTTTTCTGTGAGTTGTGTGTGCTCTTGTTTAACTGCACTTGTGAGAAAATACTGAATTAGTTTTTGTTCATGTTTAAAGAGGAATTCCTCAGATTTAGCCCAGAATAGGTAATTTTATTGGTCATATCTACTAGTAAGTCTGTGAAAACAGTTTTATGTTTCCTGTGGCTCTGGAGGACATTGTTTTGGCTTGGAGACTGTGTTTATGACTTGGGGCATGGAGGGTGAAAGATTTGCACGCAATTTGGGTAAAAAAAAAAAAAAAATGCTCTTGGTTGTATTGTGGGAATTTTCGTATCCAACATTTTTAGAACTTGACCCACGCTAAAAAAATTAACATATCTTGGGCCATGTTGCTCCAGTTTTGATGTGTCTCTTTGAGTCTAATTTATTGCAGTACTAATGTGGCGAACTACCCCTTTAAGATTAGGTTTAAATTGGGGTTAAAGAAGGAGGTTTGACACTTTGGAAATTGTGTGTATTTGCTGTCTTGCTGATAGATGTTAGATGTGACAACTGATACCACTCTCAGGTCTGTCCATTAAATATGAAGCTACAGGCAGGAGACCACAACAGACAGCACATTAATTAGTGAGCTTCAGAGGTGCTGGTAGGGGGATTTTTTTTTTTTTTTTTTTTACCTTTAGACAGAGCTAGGCTGGCTGTTTACTCATGTTTTGTATCTTCATGCCAAACTAAGCCTGCTGGCTGGTAGCCTGATATTTACAGTACAGAC
The DNA here is from genome assembly GCF_002260705.1 of Seriola dumerili. Classification (NCBI taxonomy): domain Eukaryota; kingdom Metazoa; phylum Chordata; class Actinopteri; order Carangiformes; family Carangidae; genus Seriola; species Seriola dumerili. The sequence continues at coordinate 6,497,158 of NW_019174266.1, forward strand.
ATGAGAGGTGAGTCAATCTTTTCATTTAACTCTTAGCAAGAAAGCAAATATTCACCAAAACATTGGAGTATCCCTTTAAGTGTAATGCATTGTGACAATATAGAAGTTTGCTTAGAGTGAAACTTTGGTGTATGATACCGTGCTGAGTCTGACCTCATGTAATGATGGAAACATGCATATTAATTCATGTGCATGTGCTGTAGCAAACTACTATAGTGTTGAGTTTTCTTGCAGCCTTTTAGACTATAGATAAAGAGACTTTATCAGCCTCTGAAATCCCACTGCAGTCAAACCCAGGAAAACAAACAGAAAATCAAAAGGTATTAAGCCTATGTCTGTTCTTCCAGTAGCAGATAATCAGGACTTATCTACATTATGAATTATGTGTTGGACACACTTTATCTCGCCCTCATGTCCACATTGTCTGATTTAAGAGGCTGGAATCAGCTGGATTTTGTCCTGCAGCAGGAGACAAAAAGAACAAAGTGCAACAGAAGTAAATAAATGGTTAATAATATGGATGCCACCTTTCTGTCCACTAACATTTAAATGGACTGTAACTATATAAGTAACTGTGTGTGTGTGTATGTGTGCGTGCGTGTCTGTGTGTCTGACACAAGAACATGGGTACAAGTGGGTGGGTGGTCTGTCTGTTTTGTGTTTCTGAGACAAGGAGGAGACATTAAACCGGACTTCTTCTCCACTGGCTGCCAAATAATTCAGCTGGAGTCACACCAAGCCACCAGTAATATGTTTTCCTGGACTGCGGAGCAGAATAGACCAGAGGGCATCTAATGAACCAGAAATGACAAATCACTGATTTTCCTGCTCATTTCAAAATGTGTGTTGGCATATTTATGCCTGGCGTGCATGTGAATCAAATGGATGGGAACGCAGCGGCTTAATGCACCATTTGTGGCTTATTTTCCAGATCTGGTCCATCGGTGCATTTTCAATCGTGGCTGTTTCCCCTTAAAAAGAGGCAGCGAAATCTTTGGGTATTTTAGTTTCAGTGAAAATGAAGCATTATTATGAGAGTAATTGGATTGCATGCAGGCAGATGATTGTTTTCCTTCATATGTTGTCTCAGAAATGAGTCAGGGGAGCGAATTATTACTACCAACAAGAAGGAACAAACCCATCTGTCCTATATTGTCTCCCAGCTCACATGGAGGTGTTGTTGTCAAAAGAACTGCAAAATAATGTTTACAAGAAATCTTTAATAAAAGACAAGTGTTACACCCTTGTAGAGAAGATTGACACAGATACATGATACACACACCATGTCATAGTTTGTCTTATGTACAAACACATTATTCAAGAAAATCCCATACGAACACATGTGCACACACACACACACACACACATACCCACACACACACACAGAGGGACCAATCACTACTACTGATAATCTTCCATATCAAAATATACCTAATGTATGTTTTTTTTTTTTTTTTGGTACAGTACACTTTTGCAGACAAAGGTGATCACTTGGAATGCATACAACGTGAAACAGGCTGTCCCAGTGCGCAGCGATGATCCACTGAGTGGAGAGACAGTCTAAAAAAATTTCCCTCACTGAACCACAGCATCAGGATGTTACAACTAGCTCCATGGAAATGGATGCAGCAGACTCAGGAAGATGAGAGCAAAAAGAAGGCAGAGGATGTGAGTGGTCAGGGGTGAGCAGGTGAAAAGGAAATAGATGGAGGCAGGCGAGATCAGCAAGAAAGGGAGAAAGAGCTAGAAGTGAAAGAGGTCATGTGTGAGAGGTTAAAGCGTTCCTTCATCCAGCAGTTTGTTGATGCCGTTGCAGATCTTCCTCAGAGAGAGTCTGTACTCCTCTCCGTCCCCGTACAGCTCGGCCAGGAACTCCCCGTGGGCAAAATGGTTGAAAACGTGATCGATGCGTGCATGTGAGCGAGCTGTCAGGTGCTGCTCGACCAGGGTGTGAAGCAGGTCCCTGCACTCCAGCAGGAGCTCTGACAGAATATTCCTGTCAAAGGTGTACTCCACCTCGTAGAACGACACCGCCGTCATGGCCGCCTGGTTCATCTTCTTCTTGAAGCGCTCCACTGTGTCCAGCTCGTCAGAGCTGAACTGGTGGTTGCGGTATAAGATGCCGATCTTCAGAGCAATCTTGATGACGTCCTTGATGATCTTGTGGGCCTCCTTCTTGCTCTTGGTGAACTCCCGGCTCGCCTTGTAGAGCTCATCCAAGATCTCGCTGCTAGTGTCATCAGTCAGCATGTTGGCCACCACCATGGTCGCCATCTTACTCAGGATCTTCTTCTGGGCCTGCATGGCCAGGGAGCGAGAGTTAAAGCTCTCCTGTCCTGAAGAGAGAGGAAAAGAGGGAGACACAGAAAGACAAAGGGTGTGAGGTTAGTCTTAAGGTCAGAAATCTTGACTAGCATTACTTATTTAAGGGAGCAGTGGACTGAACAAACAACAGTGGAATAATGATGTTACTGAAGTAGCAGCTTGTCATGCCCTGATACTTATACTACTGATACTACAGTATTAATAGATTGTTTTGTCCACTCGGGGGCAGCAGAACAAGCTGGAGAGACAATATTCACTACTATCACCTTATACATGTGATATGGTGAATTGGCATTTATTTGGAGTTATGTTTGTGTCCAACTGATGAATGTAAGTCTAATATTCACTTTTCTTTTAGCTCCATTTTGTGTACACAAACACCTGAGACAAATTGGCTCTGTAGCTTCTAAAGGCTCCACTGTGTTTACCAGCTCGTCTTTTCCTCTGGCTGAAGTGATTATTTTATTTGTACGAGTGAAACCTGGTGGGTTTTTTTGGGTTTTTTTTTTTTTTTTCCATAAATACAGTGAATATTGGAAACACAGTCCCGTGGAGGGTGACTTTGTGGATGACTATGCTCTTTAAGTAGTAGCAGGGTGTTTGTATTGTAAAAAAAACTGCGGCTCTGTACATGTTATTATTTTGGTCTTCTACCACCACCCTTAGATTTAAATATATTTACATGTAGCAGTTGGCCTCCATCTGGACAAAAAAGCTTTTGAAACTCTCTTGCCCCTTTGCAATAATAATAGGATCCTTCATTTTTTCCAGTTTTCACTCACATTACTTTTTCCTTCCATGAAGAACTCTGTGTACCAAAAAAGTCTGATCATAAGTATAGATTTCGTAGTTATTCAGAAGACGGCGCTGCTTTTTTGTTTCTTTAACTAACTTTAGTAGAACAAGAAAGTTGGGAGCAGTATTTAATGTCATCTCAATAAAGAGCACAGACTGAACAAGTGAAAGCTGAGTAGATGAAACGCGGTGCAGCCACATTCTACGGCAGGGCGGCGTCCTTCCTGGAGCTGGCAGTGGTGCGGCGGGCTGACTCTGGGAGGAATGACTATCTGCCCTGGATAACATCAAACAGCTCTACACAGATAAGATCCTCTTTGCACACTGTTTTTGTACAAACTGAGATTGATCACAGTTTTGCACTATGTCCCACTGCAGCCTCAATCTATCATAGAGGAGAACATCAAAGGCTGTGTGTCCTCATACAGCGATACCAGCAGCCTAACATGTGTCTTTGTGAATGTGAGGAGTGGGAGGACGGAAAGGGGTTTTATTTAGGTGCCACCCAGCTACAAATTACACACCAGATAACTCCTATTATGATTAAAGCCAAGGAAAGGGGCTTCACTTTTTCCTCCTGTTCCTTGGGCACATTGTCAACCTCCTCCTCCTCCACATCTATGTCCAGAGAGAGACGGAGAGAGAGGAAGAGAGAGAAAAAGAGAGAAAAAGAGAGTGTGTCTGGGGGCGTCATTGCCCAGTGGGCTTAGCACATAACAGCAGATGAGCCCAAATTCAAAGAGGAACACCTGCTTTGTTGTCATTATAATTTTATTAAAACAGACAGCTATGTGACCATGCAGAATTCACACCATTGTCACATCATCAGCTGTGTGTGTGTGTTTGTGTGTGTGTGTATTTTAAGTGTACACATACAAAAGAGGTTGAGTGCTGCATAACAATTGGGAGAAACCCAATATGTGGCGTTTCATGTGAATGTACAGAAGTGACATTTCATACATTGGTCTGAAGCTAAATGACATTTCATGTACATATAATTATCTCACCGTGACATTTAACAACTAATAAGGCAAATGTCTTTGTCTACAGTCCTTTCCCCAATACAAAAGATCTAATGATCCTTTTTTTTTTTTTTTTTTTCACTTCATGAGAGTGGGAGTGAGAGCTATTGTATGTTAGACAAAAGTGGTGTGAGTGGATGGGTGCATATGGAGATGTCAAACCTGCAGAAAGAACTCACGAGGATTGTTTAACTCTGAAAGTGTTAAAATCAACATTTCCACTGTTTGTATGATTTTTAAATCTGCTGTATAAACAGACGGGTGAAATGAATGATTATATCCTCGTGTTGAAACACTGGAAGTCAAAAGAGCATGTGAGCTTTAATGAATGGAGAGAGGAGTCGGCTTCTTTTGAACAGCTTATCTACAGAGTTAATAATAGTCTATATGGGGACCATATCTGGGAGCAATAGGTAGAGATGATCGCCAAGATATCGATATTCACATATATTCCATTCCTGTTTTCCATGTATTTTATTAGTCTATCTGTTTGAATCTTTCATGTGTTAAATGTGTGTTTGAATAGTGAAAAAGGTATATCCTTGTGAGGTAACAATAACTTAGAACTCATTGACTAGGACTAGGAGTAAGATTTCCTTTGTTTTTCTAAATGTGCAAAAGCAGTTTGAGTGAAAACGACAGTTACCAATTTAGTCTCTAATGTTCCAGCGTGTCATCTTGACTGTAATCCCCATAAATACACTCACCAATCAGTTCCTTCCCAATCTCATGATGCTCTTTAAAGTAATCACAATGTTTTCTAAAAGTAAAGTTCAATCAAATCTTTTCCTATTAGGAAAACAAGTTAAAAAGCAAACTGAAAGCAAATAAACTCTTATTAGACATTTACAGTTACTCATTTGGCAGACGCTTTTATCCAAAACGACTTACAAGGGGCATCACTAAAGCTTCAGGGCAGTGGGAGATCTTGGCATAAGTACTAAGCACTACATCTACTTAATAGGTGCAAGGAGATCAAGTAAAGAACTGCACCGAAAGTGCATACTATGTGCTACTTAGGCATGTTAGGGTGTTGGAGGTGTTAGGAGAGAGGGTGCACTCGGAAGAGATGAGTTTTCAAGAGATTCTTGAAGATAGAGGGACGCCCCTGCTCTGATAGCATTTGGTAAATTGTTCCACCATCGGGGAACCACAGACGAGAACAGTCGTTGCACTGCGATTGCCTTGTGTGCAGGTATTCCGTCTGAGACTGACTGTACCATCATTTCTGCTTTTCTAGACTGTATTTGACTGTAGTGTAGAGCTACTTGCTGGGTTTGTCCGTCTACTGGGCAAAATAGTGAACACTGGGTCTATCAAAGCTTTTCTTCCCCTGGCAACATCCGTCTGCAGCGGATATAAACAAAGTTAATGAGAGAGATGAGATTGAACCAAACCCTCTAAGTTGTAGGTCATAGAACCAAAACAATAAGCAGAAAGATGCTAAAACTCTGCAGAGCTGAGGGGAGTTTCAGAGTTAGCTGGTAATTCTCTGTGTGTTCACTCTGAGTGACTCTGTTCATGTTACATGTCGTCATTTGATCGATTTGGTGATTTTAAAAAAATTGATTAGTGCAGCTTTAGGTGAATTACAATGACTAATCTGAGAAAGTAATCAAGAAATGCATGTACACTAAAAAACAAGTAGGGATTAGTGGAGGATATATACTGTAAGTTACTGCTCTGTGTCCTTGGATGTGTGGAAGGATGATGAAGGATGTTAGTGGTGCAAATCTATAGTCACCGACACATTCAACATCTGTCGGGGAGAGACGAGTTAGTGTCTCATCCCCTGCAGGCTGCTGTTTAAGATGTAAACTATATGCCGTGAGATGATGAACAGATAACAGGCATGAATGCTTCACAACAGTAATACAGTAGGTTCCATGATATTTGAATAGCAACACCAGGATATATAACTGGTTTTCATTAGGCTGATCTGTGCCTCTCATCAACAGGCTCTCTTTGTCACTGTCATTTCCTGTTTCTCTGAAGCAGCTCTTTGTTCCAGTGAGCCTCTGATATTCAGAAACCCAACTGGATAGATTTCTGAAACCCTGGCACACTGATGAAGGTGACAGCTTGCTCCATAAAGCCGGCCTTGTCAGACCAATGGTCGTGCAGGCTATTTGGTTTTGGATCCCACCAGTATGTGTGACCAGTCCCTCTCTGAATGAATTTCTCTTCTGTGCAATGAAATAACCAAGATCTGTGATTATCACTGCGAAGATGGGTTTAGGTTATAACTGAGAAGAGTGCTGCATGAAAAGGAACGGATTGGATCTTTTCTGTTTTTAGTGCAGAGCTAAAACTGGGATAATTATTCTTCTGCCACCCCCCACCACACACCCTGGAGCCTTTTTCTGAGGACCAGCAGGTGGCTATCGACTCACTTGCCTCGACCCCTGTCTCAATCCTGTTTGTGCGTCCCAGAGTGGTGAAGAATGTAAGCAAAGACGCAGGAGTGTGGGGGGGAAAAATACTGCGAAGAACGGACACGAGGCTGCTCGAGGTGTGAGTCAGAGTGGTGGTGGGTGATTCAGAGTCTGGCTGGAGATTTTAGCACATACAGTAAATAAGGGTAGATGATTATAAGGGTGCACATGAGAAGTCCAAGCTCTCTCGCACACTCACGTACAGCCTGTCACCCAGAGGCTGAGATGAGTGACATGTATGAACCAGGGTGTCAGAATGAGTTAGAGAAGAGACCAAGCTGTCGGGAGAGATGGCCAGACAACTGTCCATCCCGTCACTTATCTCTCTCCTGCTCTCACACTTTCCCTCCTGCCTGCTTGTTGCTCTCTCCGCATCAGTTGTCCTTAAGTGTAACGGTTTCACAGAATAAAGTGGGTTCTCTGTACACTGAAAACAAACTGGGAGCAGAGTTCTCCACCAGTGTAGGGCCAGTCGCACAAGCCATCAGCCCATCAAAGCGGTTACATAAGAGTGTTTTGGGAGTTGGTGAAGTTTACTTTTAACATCAGGATTAGTAAGGTGCTCGCTGCTCTCTGGCCGCGGCTGTTGACTAGACAGTCTCTCTTTGTTCCGCCTGATGTTTTTAGAAGGCTGAGTCAACAGTTTCTGCTGCGCTGCATCAGAACATACATCCAGTGTGGAACATGGAGACCAGCCAAACCTGCCCTGCTAAAGGTGGCGCACTGCAAAAAATGTCCATCTGGGCTCATTTATGTTCTTTTCAGTCACAGAGCCTTGTATCAAGGCAGCGACCATTTATAGCAAAATGTCTAAAAGAAAAAACAAAGAAAAGGAGCAGCAACAAGGATTCTGTTGGAAAATGAATCCCCCTCTTAGAGGAGTAGATCAACAGTTTGGTTAATATGCTCATTCCTTTCTGGCGCAGAGTCTGATACAAAATATAAAATCGATACAGATACGATAAATGTAAGGCTACAGCCTGCAGTTGTTTATATTAGCTTAGCACAAGGACTGACTAGCCTAGCTCCAAAGGTGAGAGAATCCGCCTACATGCATCTCTACAGCTCTCCAAAACATGTTGATAGTTTAGTCCAACAAAAACAGAAATGAAAAAATTACAATTTCCCATTTTATGGATGGTTATGTGTTGGATTATTTCTTGGCCAATAACTTGCAGGAGTTTCTGCTGGTTGCCTGGCAACTGCTCAGGGCCAAGAAGTCCGGCACATAACCCTACATTAAACAGCAAACTTGTTTTTTTCAACTTGCTTTTTTGTGTTTTTTGTGCTCATAAGTGGAGTTGTTACTTTTGTATAGAGCCAGGCTCTTGATTTCCCTCTGTTTGCAGTCTTTGTGCTAAGCCAAGCTAACTGGCTGCTGACTGTATCCTTATGTATTATAAATAGATATGAAAGTGGTACTGAACTTCTGAGCTAACTCTCTGCCAGAAAGTGAAAAGGCATCTTTGCCAAAAAAGAAAAAAAGTTTTGCATTAATAAACGGTCACTGCACTGCACATGAACTTATTTAAATAAGCAATTCTTTTAGCACATAGGGAGGAGGCTGGGCTGGTGGAGAGAGCTGTAGCAGGAGCAGCACTTAGAGAATCAAATGTCAGGTTATAATGTCCGTGCTGTCCACCTGCATTAGTGTGTTTGGATATGACTAGTCACTGAGCCACTGATATTGCGGCATGAATGAAGCAGCTGATGCCAATCAATCAGCAAATACAAGCGTGACTTCGGTGCCCTGCTTACTTATGCTATGCTACATATTGCATGCTTAGAATCATTGTGGTCTTTCTGAGTCGATTGAAATACCAAGAATCAGTCGTTTGAAATACCATATGGTAAAACCTCTCTAAACTACAGATCACCACAGTATCATCTAGAAAATGAATTAAAAAGAAAAATAAGTAGGCTTTATTAGTTAAGTGAGCTGATCCTGGCCCATCAGTAGATGTGTTATTTATTTCAAGTACTCGACTCGACACCAGATGAAATGATTCGCTAATCTGGACATTTTCTGCAGTGTGCTGGGCAGCTGGTCTGTGAGACGGGTCCTGAGGCTTGTGTTGGTCTCATTCCAGAGTAACCAGAGGAATGAGCCATTAGCAGGACCAGCAGCTAACACCGATGAAGACCGACTGGCCTTTACCGAGTCAACGCTGGAAGCACTTGTGGGCTTATCAGCCGGAACGCTGCAGGACATGCATGTCTGACTGAAGTGTGTGTGTGTGTGTGTGTGTGTGTGTGTGTGTGTGTGTGTGTGTGTGGGGCTTTTTTTGTTTGTTGGGCTTCATGTCTCGACAACAGAAAAAACAACTTCAAGATCATCGCAATCTAGGAGAAAGACTACTTATTTATAGTGATGATCAAAGATATTGATAGAAATAACTGAACTGATCTGTCTTTAGCCACCAACCAGCCAAGGTAATTATTAAAACTAAGATAAAAGCCAAGCCAGTTGAGATGTGTATATATTTGTATATACAGTATGTAAAGATGAAGTGAATAGCATGTGATGTACTGTTTAATAGAACCAAAACCTGCACATTATACATCCGAGATGTATAATGAAGTGGTAGTGATGCTGACAGTTTGATGTAATATGGACAGTGGAAACTATTTTTGTTCTTTTCCGTTTGTTCTTTTTTTTTTTTTTTTTTTTTTTTTTTTTTTTTTTTTTGTCATCTGGAAATATTAAACTGAATCTAATTTAAAAAACATTACAATTAATTTAATTTATAGAAATTTATAGAAATAATTCATATGAATGAACAAAAGTTAAAATAGTGAGACATAATATATATAATGCATTGTATAAGACAATATATGGTAGTATGTAACATAAACAAATGCTTTTTCAGATATATTTGAGAAATCTTAATTACCACAAACTACCACATATACTCAAATATAAATGAGCTAAAATCAAAACAAACAACCAAAAACTATTAAGGAACTAAATAAGCTAGGATATCTAGATAAAAACTAATTGAAATAAGAAACTAAAATACCCCTTGCCTGGAGAGCTCTGAATTTACTTCTGCAGCCACTAATTAGATGGTTTTTTTTTTGCTCTGATTTGCCTGATCCTGACTGTATCAGGTTTCATACACACACACACACACACACACACACACACACACACACACACACACACACACACACACACACACACACACACACACACACTTGATCAGAGCGTCTCTGTTTGGGGTTGCTAATGACAACATGCTCATGTTTAGTATTGGACAAAACCAGGTCACTCTGTGCACAGGTGCATGGGATGGTTGTTTTTTTTTTTTTTTTTTTTGTCTTTTGCCAGATAGACACGGATACATACGTTCACCACACGTGCTTGTATGTGCTCACACAACAGACAAGGTGTTCGTACGCAATCTTTCCAGTATGGTTGGATATTAGCATTAATGAGCATTTCACAGTCAAAAAGGGAAAAGAAGAAGAATGAAAAGCAAAAAAGAAAAACTGCTCAGCACCTGTGCGTGTCACTTCTTCCTCTAAACATTATTAGTTCAAACAACCAAACTGACAGACAACCTAGAACAAAAAGGCAGGAGAGGTTTGGGGTGTTTTTGGTGAGTGACAAAAAAAAAAGAAGCTATTGAGCTCTGCAAAGCTTCCTCATACCCATTTGTAGCCATCACCAAAATCCCTCACTGTACATTTACTTTCCATCTGCAACCTATTTTCCATTCATAGGCAGTAATGTATTGTATAACTGAATAGGCTGGCTATCTCCAATCAGTGGTTGCCAAGCCATTCTTTGCACCCTGTAAAAGCTAAAATAGCAATAATTTTCCAGACATTTTCCTCTTCAGATATTTTCTTTTATAAGGGGAGCAGCTGCACACTGCTAATCCCCTTTTACCTCATGTGCACTGTAAAGATGGACTTCTGCAGTAGCTGCATACATTCATATTTCACACACGAGACGGCCTTTAAAGCCAGCTTCTGTGCTCATGCTGTGGCAAGAAGTGCAGGAAAAGCCTTCAGTAATAAAAAACTCTGTCATCCATCAGCGCTGCCATTTCACAGTGTAGTGTAAGTATCAATACCTACAAAATGTCAGGGGAAATTCTCTTCACAAAGGAGAAGAAAACAAGGATGACAGCTTGACTTCCTCTTCTTTTGGCTTGGCCTTTTCCTTTAGCTTTGCTTTCCAATAAGGAGTCGCTGCAGACTCGCTCTGGCTGCATATACAACGCTTGAGGAAAACAACGGAGTGGGTCATTCAGCAATAGCAAAGGGGTTTTTAATAGCCTGCAGGGCAAGGGTTAACCAAGCCTGAGAGGAGAGTGGACTGTGGAGTGGGGAGCAGAGGATGGTGTGTTGTGGCAGCTGGTACCAGAGCAGAGCTCGACTAGTGGAGCTGGAGGAGAGGCGTGTTTATATTCCAGTGTCACTCTCGAGGCTGCAGTCTTCTGATTTGTTGATTTACCGTGTTTGTCAGTTCACTTCTGCGCTTTCACTTCCACACACACACACACACAAAAACATGCAAAGAGACATATAGTAAATGGAGTAAATAGAGTATCTGAAGATGTATCTTGATGCAGGCCTTCATACACAAGAAAGGAGCTGCAGAAGTATCCAGGCGGTGGAATAAATTTAGGTTTTTTTTTTTTGTCATTTCATGTCTCTCCTCCACTCATTCTGGACATGCAAAGGCTGCGTATTGGTGTATTTTTGACTCCCACTGCGCAAATCAGAAGATGACTCAAACATACCGCCCCTACACACACTCTGTCTGATGTAATGCATGCGTGTGTGCGCGTGTGTATGTGTGTGTGTGTATATATCTAGATGAAAGTAACTGGGGATGATGAAGACAAGAAAGATATGGGTTCTTCTGAGAGACAGAGAGTGAGACATGGTACAGTGTAGTGCCTTGATGTGCATTATTCATGACATGTAAAAATCTGACTCTGAGCCAGTTTCCAAAGGGCAGTCAGCTGCTGAAAGAGGTCATTCACCGTGCCATTAACAGCTGCTCAGGATGTAGAGGGGCATTCAGACCTTTAGGGTTAATAAATAACTCCATTTTAATACTTTAATGACTTTCATTTGTGTGAAGTTAGTTTAAAGTTCATTCCCTTGTGTAGATGTGGATCTTTTAGTGTCCCTGGCTGAAACTGGAATGGACAGGTTACAGCCAACTCATGCTTTACTGTAAGAAAGTGTAATAGCAGGAAATACAGATTTATCTTGCTCATAGATCCCCAAGGCTTGTAAAAGGCGCTCTGTTAACTGAAAATCATACGACAAGACAAATAGATGTTATGAATTTTTTTGTGCAGGTGTTTCCTGTCTCAGCTTGAACTGGGTTTATATTTGTCCCAAATGGGGAACATAGATGGGGTTAGGTACAAAAACCACATGGGAAACATAAATTCACGTCAAGGGAACATCATAAAGTCCAAAAATAACCAAGAAAGCAAACAAATGGATGCTAGTAAAAATAATAATGTTAAAGTGCTTCATTTATTTTGATTTAAGAAATGCAATAAACAGCTGAATTGGGCGGGTCGTGTCTGACAGTATCTGAAATTGACAATCCAGCCACTTCATGCAGCGATTTTGCCAGGTGTGCAAAACTGTTTGTCAGATTTGAACATCTCTCTCTCGCTCTTAAAAAAAAAAAAAAAAAAAAAAATTACATAACTGCTTCTGTCCGTGTTTGTGTGAAGAAAAGAGGAAAACACAGTGAATGCCTTTGAGCAAAGATTGTCCAAATGTGTGCGCTATTATTCCCATATTTAAACAATTATCACGTCTCACACCTCTCTAACATGCGCTCCAGTCGGTCTTTGACTGTGGCTATTCTTAACTTATAGAAATATTTTTGCTTTCCGGCTTTCACACTCATTTGTTTCAAGCATACTAAAACTTTAAGAGAGAGTCTCATGGATGTTAAGAGAGATTTGGATGATGTAGATCGGATTACTCTGGATAATATGCAAACATTTGCAACGTTTCTGTGATTTACAAAACCTCAAATAAACCCCTCTCAAACATTTTCTTGCTCCGTTCTTGACTTAAGAGTTAGTCAAAAGAAAGATGGATTTCATTGAATGGGACAGTCACAACTAAGGCATGACAAGCAGCGTAAATGAAGATGGAATATGGTAAATGGACCAATGTATTGGTTATTGGTCATCATTGGAATACATGGGGGCAATGGGCAGCAAAACAAGGTTTGAATCGGCATTTCTCACAAATGCATAATGGAAGTCACAGAAACAAACCTGTTGGGTTTCACAGTAACAGCAAACTGATGTGTGTTAATGTGGCTGTAATGAAGAGGTCTGATAATAGTGTTTGAAACGACTAAGTGTGTTTATCCTAGGACTGGTCTAAGTGTCTCTACTATGACTAACAATCCAGGGAAAAAGCACTTAAGAGCCCCTCTGATTCAGGAGGGACACAAGCACAGATTGCCTTTAGCTGCTGCACAGCCTTATTTAATGCTCCATCCCTCATCTCTTCCTTTGTCTCTCTCTGTCTCTTAGTTTTAATGGCCATGTCCCTGTAGAGCTGAGCCGAGGAGATGAGGCGAAATGAGGCAGTGGCAGGAGATGTCTGATTGATTAATGTGCCGCTGGCTTGATCGCCTGTCACAAGGAAACTGGAGAGGGAAAAGTGGGTAGAGAGAGAGAGAAGGGGAGAGAGATCAGCGATTTGACCTCCACCTTTTAGCTCTGCCTTTGGCTTGCATCACAGTCACTCCTCGTTATTAAGACCAGAGAGGCTTGTTGGTCCACAGAGGATGAGAAGTGGTATACAGGACATCCTGTTTGGGCACAGCGTGGACTGCAGGGCCCTGTGAGTTCCCTGCCCTTTGACCTCTCCTCTGCTGTAAAGCTAATGTCTCCACCAGCTGTGGTTCGCTATGGTATGCCATTGTGCAGCTAAAGAGCCAGGCCAGGCTTGGTACACAGGAAGTGATGCTTTTTACTTTTTCAAAAGCAGTTTGTTTGGGATACAGTGAAGAGGAACTGAATGGATAACCACTGTGACTATAAACAAAGACAGGAGCTCCAACTACAGCCAATCTTCACTGAGGAAAAAGGCAAGGAAACGAGAGAGCATAGAAACTGCTGTTTGATTGACATGTGATCGCTTCAAAATGCAGCTGTGGAAGAAAGAAAATGTAGTCACTAACCATCTCACGGAATTATTTGATTCATAAAAGACTGGCACTCTATTTATAGAAAGTTGGTGCAAATGTGTGGGTGGGTGTGTTTGTGTGTGAAATGTAATGACAGACTGTGAGACTGAGGCCTAATAAAAAACACAGGAGGATAAAATACTGGGGCTTTCCTTACTTTATCTGGTTTGGAACCCAGACAGAAAGTTTGCTTAACTTTTTCCATCTGAAATAAAGAAACAGCTATTTACAGAGAGAGAAAGTGGGCGAGAGAGGGACGGGGGTGGGCAAAGCTGGCAATATGTACATTTTCATTTCACACCATTCAGTCAAGATTAATAAACGTGAACTGGAGAAAGCAGAAAGAGCAGATATGTTTGCTTGAAAAATACTCTGAATTAGCACAGATGAAAACATTCAATCACAGCTATTCTGAACGTCTGCAGATGTGTCACTTCATCTAAAAGGAGCGTGGAGGAGTGATGGAGAGAAGGATGGAGGAGGTGGGGGTGTTAAAGAAAGAGAGGTGAAATCATATGTCCGTATTTTGATTGTCTTGCTCCTGTCAGAGTCCGTTTACGTCAGACAGACGTACACAGCATCAAAGACATCTTCTCACCCTCTTCCCATCTGCAGCTGTATTAAGCGCCTAACTGTAGCACACGTCTTTGTCTTACATCCGTGAAGCTCTCTTCCCTTTCTGACTGTCTCTTCCTCTCTGTCCATTTCTCACCAGATTTACAACACTGAGCCGAGCGTGAGTGGCAAGGAAGTAAGTGTTTTCCGGCCCTGGGTGAGTTGCTCCTCTCATAGACCTCGGCCAAGTCTCAGCATGCTGTGGCATCGTTTACAAAGAGACACACATGTGCACGCAAAGACCCACACGCACAATCATCCGGGCCTTGCCAGCGTTTCCCATAACTCTGGCCTCCTGGTTTGTTTACTAGTTCACCCGCTCTGAGTGAGTTTACGCAAAAATGAGGCGCTGGGAGGCTTCGGTTCATGAAGCTCAGTCAGTCATTGACCTTATATAGAGCTGAAGCCCCAGTCCCTGCTGAGCTGTCTTCTCTACCACTGGCATCCACAACACGATGGGTTTCTATAATGACAAACACGTCACTAGTTCTCTGTCCATAACCTATGTTGCGTGGATATTTACTATACTGGACAAGAGTTTCTTTAGTACAGCAACCCTGTCTCCTTTTTGGCCAAAATAACTGATCTTGCAGTATAATGTGCAATCTGCTCGTAGTGACTACAGCATGATAACTTTTTATGATTATGTTTAAATAAACGATGGATGGATGTAGAATTATGTTTTGGCACTCACAGCACTTGGTTAAGGTTGGTGAAAGATTGCGGTCTAATTTAATACAGAAAATGTTCAGTAACTTCAGGCACAACATCATTTAACCACCATCTTTCACTAATCAAGGTGCTTTTGCAGCTTAAGCCTAACAACAGACAGGACCGTGGATGCAAACCCTGGTCTCTGGTGTGACAGTCGTAAACTCTGAATGCCCACCATACATCCCAACCACCTGCTGATGACTCCGGTGCAGTTAAAAATATATAGGACTTCAATCATTAAAAAAAAAAAAAAAAAAAAAACATATCTGAATGTAATCCAGCGATTTACCCCGAACGCAATTTCTAACTGACAATGATTTTGTTTAGCAGTCCACAACTACAGTTCCCATGAGGCTTTGACAGCAAGCCAGTGGCTAATGGGATGCTCAAAGGATCACAGTGACATTTGTAATCGTGCAAATTACAAAAAGTACAGCCCACATTAAATGCATCCGTATGTCATGCAGTTAGTTAGTTGTTGTACTTAATTGCATTTTTAGTGGCCTTTAGTGAACACCAACACCAGACCATAGCAGCACGTGTTATAGTAGAACTGAATTATATCAGAATGTGGATCATTAACCTCATGTTTTAACGTTTTTAAAAAGGCTAAAGAAAGAAAAGCTGATTTATAAGCTGAGTTATAGAAGCTAGTGGAACAGCTGCTAGGTGACTTTTGCTATACAACAGTTAGCATTTAGCATGTAAAAAGACTATGTGTAAGTTTTCTCTGCCACTGGATGTGGTTTCTTGACAGCAGAAGGATGGTGGTGATTGTTGCATGACAAAAGGTTATAATACACCCTCCGAGCAGCACTACGTATTCACGGCAGATTGGAGGCTGCAGTGGGTCGCTATCGGAAAGTGACGAGGTGGGCTGGGGCTAGCTGGTTAGCATGCTAACTTCAGTTTGAAGAAAAGATGTGATAAAGACGAGTTAACATTGGCGTTGCTTTCCACCGCTGAAAACTGGTGTTGGGGAGTAAAGAAATTAAGTTTGATGCTGAACTCGCGACGTTTGATCTAGACTAGTAATGGCTGTTAATGCTAATGTTGGCCATGTAGCAATAGAAAAATGTACAAATAGGTCCTTTAACAACTACAGCTCCAGTGGATGAGGTAATGATAGCATCACAACAGCGTCATATAGCGTCATATATTGTTGTTTCACTCCCAGAAGACTGATGTTTGAATTCCAATAGCCATCACAGTGATAGATGCTGAAGACAGATGACATAAACCCTCAATGAGAAATCAACATGGAGTTATAAACATAAGGGGAGCAAAGGTTAGCCAGGAAAGGGGGCAGGGTTTCTGCTGTCTATGCTGCTTCAATTAAAATGTTTCTCCTGCTTTGATTGTAGTTATAAAATTGGATGTACTTTAAACTTTGGCCTTGGAGGCCCTCTCTGTGCATGACACACTTAAGTGTAAAACCAAAGTGCTGCTGCTCCCTTGGCTGCCAACCCACCACTAACTAATGACCAGGAAATAACTGTGGTTCACACACACACATACACGTTCACATAAACACACGCTCACTTTTGTAGATTTGTTTCTGACTTTTAGTGACTACATTCCTTCTTTCAGTTTAACCCTCTCCACTACCAGCTGGAACTGAATCCTTCCATGAGTTAATTTAAATCCCAGTGAAATCTCTCTGTTGCAATTATTGCCCATGAAATGTCTAAACCCACAAACATAATTGCCATATTTTCTACTTCTAACTGTCCTGCTGCCTCCTACCTCCCAGAAACAAATAGTTTTAAAGTAATAGCAGCTTAAAGTGATATACTGCTCCACTAACTGTTGTGATACTGTATATTATGCTGAACATGGATACTCTACTTTTTCCTACCACAATCTTATAGTGCTATAATCAGCACAGCTATTTGAGTTGTGCCACAGTTAAGTGTGAAAAGCTCTGTGTGTAATTGCCTCCCACTCTGACTCATTTTCTGTTGCCTCTTTGCTTTCATCATAGGTAAGTGGCAGCGGAAAAGTCTCCATTTAATTTGAAATAATCTGCATGGTAAGGTCATGTTAGGAGACAGTAGGTAAGAGAAACCCAGACTCCAGTGGTTTCCACAAACGCGTCAGGCACTAATGGCGAAAACTTGTGCGAACAATAAAGTCTAAGTTGAAACCACAAACCAGACCTAAATAAAGAAACATCCTTCCTCAGAAATTTCTAGCAATGATTATGAAATTAAGTCAACTCAAATGACGAAATAAAACAACACGCATACAATCGCCTGTATCACAGCGCACACACGTACAGCATTCATAGGTCTAGATACCTGTACAGGCTCAATGCTCCACTGACGCCAATCCAGCCTTCCCTTAATATACACTTCCCTCCCTCAAACAGTTTGCCTCTCACACCAGACGCCACTAGCGACTATTTGCTCTGCTTCGACTGGCCCTCCAGTAAAACCACAGCCTTCTCCTCCTCCTCTGAGTGTCTATGAGGCCTTGTCAAAATGCCTCTGTGGTCTAAGTCCATGTTTCAGTAATGGCTCAGTCGTGGGGAAACAATTCTCTTTCCAAATGTCCCACAAACACTATGAAATGCCACAGTATTATTTTGTCAGCTCATGCATGTGCATACAAGGGAAAATGCACTCACACACACCGGTCAGGGACCTGGACCTGGAGTTTTAGGATTTGTCTTTCACTGCAGCTAGAGGAAAAACCACTTTCTCCTGAGTCGCCTTTTCCACTTACAGCTTCACTTCTGTTTTCTTCTTTTTTTTTTCTCAGTTCATGTTACAATTTTCCAGAACCAGCTCCTGGTGTCTCGTTTGTGTGTGTGTGTGTGTGTGTGTGTCTCTCTCTCTCTCTCTGTGTGTAGAGGACTAGGGTGCATTGAGCACTCCCCATCTGTGGGCCAGATTAAAGGCGGAGGAGAAAAAAAAAAAAAAACTCAGAGATGCATGTGTTGTGAGAGCACAAGACCAAGGGAGTGAGCAAGAAGCGTGTGGGCATTGCTTCAGCGTGTGTGCGCGTTTATTGGTGTATGCGAGTGTTATAGTGTCTGCAGGGCTCGCCTGCTCTGCTTGTCTCTCATGTGTAAAGCATGTGGCCGGTCTGCCAACATGGCAATCATGAAGAAGAAGATCCCCTCTGATTGAATGATACTCCTTGTCGTCTCTGATGCAGAGTTTTGAAGTGTTTGTGGAAGTGTGCATTTGAGGCAATTAATCAAGGCAACAGAGCTGTGGAGTGTGTGAGTATATGAATATGTCAGTGCTGAAGAACATTACCTGGCTAAGGATTAAACGTCAGTTGTGTCATCAAACAACATCTGCAGTTTTTGTGTTTATAGTAGAACCACAGCAACAGCCCTCATGCCCTTCTGAATCTCACAGCTGTTATTACAACAGCCAAACAGCTTTTCTCTTCAACAAGTCTGCTCTATATATCTGAACTCTTTAGAAATCGCTCTGCACTTGGTTATGGTGTTATAGCCAGTCGCATCACCGTGATGAATCAGCCAAAAAGTAGACCGTGGGCTGATTACTCACTGTCCTCCAACATAATGTCAAACTAATGTAACAAATAACTCAAACCAGAATGCAGGATTTTGTGCAAATCATTACTTCCTGAAGTATCAGTTTGTGGTGAAATGCAAGTGTCCAGTCTCTGCTGCGCACACATTGTGTGATGTGCTCTCCAACAGTCCTCCAGCAGAGCAGGTGTGTGAACAGTTAGCCTCGCTTTGACTCATAAATTAGGTGTGGTCGTCTCCAGTCCACCACAGGAAGGAAAGACAAGACTACTGGATGAATCAGTTTGTGGGTATTGAAATGGTGAGCGGCGTGCTCGCTGCATGACTGGGTGACTGGATGATTATGGGAAAAAATGTGAGCTTTTGTGTGTGTGTATATGTGTGTGTGTGGGGGTGTAGAGTCTTAACTGTATTTCTTTCAGAGTAGTTACTGTACAGTAGTGCTCAGTGTATTGCTGCTCTTTGTGCTTCAACACGACAAAAGCTACAGACACCTGAGTCTCACGTGATCACCTGTCATAAACTATACTGAACAAGTCTCCCCTGAAACAGTTCTCTTGTGCTTTTTGTAAATTTTCTTGCATTAGCGGGGGGAAATAATTGGATGAACATAAATTATGTGACGTCACGCTGAATAATTTCCACTTAGGCTGAAAATTCAACTAATAAAAAAAGCTGTCACTGCAGGAGCATCACCAGCAAGGACCACATCTTGGTGTCAGCCCTGATTAATCCAAGTACAAGACATTTTATGCAATTTGAACATTTTGTACCACAACCTACATTCACCTGAGGGGAGAGAGAATAACTTTTCCACCAAAATAAAATACGCCACACTTGTTTTTGCTTTATCCAACTACATTTGATGTTGTCTTTATTTTCAAGACTTTTCAAGAGGACATCTCTGATAATGATTTATCTATGGTATATCTATTGCCAGTCACCTAGCAACAAAGTTCTCATGACTTAAACCACTTGAACTCGAGCCATAATGCGTTGCCTTTGACTTCCTATGCTGAGAATACAACCTCATGAGCTTCGCTTGCAGGCAGCATAACCTGCGGCTACATGAACCGAGGTCAGGTGTGTTCTCTGGGGGCTTTTGTGGGGCATTATGGGAAATGTAGAACTGATGAAAAATACAAGATAGGGTGAGGGGATGTTGGTGCAACTACAAGTGATATAATGTAGGAAATATTACTAATATTTAAAAAAAAAAAAAAAATGTATCTAAGGGTGAATTTAGAGAAGCAGAGAAGTCTAGAAAATGACCAAGTCACTCTCTAACAACAACTAACAGTTCAAGGGCGGAAAAGAAGGCTAAAGGGTCAGAGCCACCCGAAACAAAATACTTCAATATTTACACTGCTGAAGTTTTGTGCCAGAATACATATTAAAAGGTTTAGGATCAATCACACATCCCTCATCCACATATCCAGGAATAAGGGTCATGTTTGTGTACAGCAGGGCTTTCAAAATAAACCTGTTTTCAAAATACATTTGCTCAGGTTTTGTTGGGTCATTTGACCTTATAACATGAGCCATTCCAGTTTTTTTTTTCCACTGACAGTAGACTGAAGAGTAGAAGCTGCAGCACAACCACAAAGCACCATGCATTTTGGGTATGAGTCAGACTCTTGCTTTCTCTCGACCGGGAAAAATGTCATTCTGCTTTTGCTCTCACATCACCCTCACCCTTTTCAACATGTGTAACATAGTTCTCATAGGCCGAAGACAGGCAAGCCTACAAGAGTTAATTCCTCTTACACTGCAAAGAGTTGGCCACTTTACATCGCTGGACGCTTTAGCAGATCATGTTTCCATGATTTACCTCTGGCCCAGTCTCTGGAAAACAGTGTACATCACTTCACATGAAAGTGAAATGGATAAAGCGTCTGTCTCTGCAGATTGGCTTGGCCATTCTGCACCAATGCTTCATATGACAGTCCTGGTTGATGCTTTAACCTTGATCTGTCTGCCTGAAATTAGCTGATGACACATATATGCCATCGCCTAGCGAGGATGTGTCTGAAGCTCATATTAAAGTTCCTCTCCCTTTGCAAATGGACCAAAAGACAGACGGACAATGGGCCAGATGGACAGACAGATGGCCAGAGTTCAACAGAGCATCATTAACATATAAAGCTCCAAGCTGGCAAATAAACAGGCAAACAGCCACACCATTATCAACTTTATTAAACAATCATTACCCGGGGGCAACAACATGCCCTGATAAATTATACATTCATCATCGGACACCTTCAGTATAGTATAATAGTATCCAAGGGCAGTCCGTACACACACGTGATGGAGGAGCCCACAGTTTCTCTAATAGACGTTAAACTCATGAAGTGCGTCAGTGTGAATATTTACAGGGATTACATCAAGGAGCAAAGAGGAAAAGTTTCAGTTCTAGGTGACATACAGTGCAGGTATTTGACTGTTCCAGTAAGCTGCGCCGAGTTATGAAAACCTCCTGGAGACGCATTTGATTCATGATCTTTGAACTCAAACTTATCTCCAGGAGACTGTTTCATCTCCTGACTTGAATTTTCCACAGGATCACAGTTCAATGAATTTGCCCACAAGCTTGGAATGCTGGGAAATATCCAGTGGGAGACTCCTAACTTTGTCTGTGTGTGTGTATCTGTATGTTTAATGCGCGAGTCCAGCTGTTAACTCGCATTGTTGCAATAAATCTTTGCTCTGTCCTCAGTGAACTGTGACTCTAAAACATTCTCATTATCCCTGAGTGCAACACTGAGAAGAGAAGGATTTTAGCGTTCAGGGAGGCTGTGCTCTCTTCTGTAGCTGGACGTGTTGATGAACAAACTGGCTGCACGTGTTGGAGCTTGCCTGTTCCTGGTGGTGACTGAGCCGGCTTTCATACGCACACTCAGCGAGGCTCTGCCAGTCACCAGCATCAGAGTGTCCACGCTCACAGAGCTCACAGCGGCAGCTATGGGCTACAGATACTGGATAAAGTGTGAAAGACTCTTACAGCTGAAAATGGTGGGATTCTTGACTTCAGGTGTTAAATTAGTATTCATATGTGTAGGCGAACTGCTGATCAGTGCAAGGAGTCTGCATTGTTAAGAAAATAGTAAAGTTGATGAAGGTACAGCCTCATAAAAATGCTGAAAACGTACTGGAAATCAGGAAGAAAGAACTCACTGGCCATCTGGATAACTAATACAGTTCAGTTTGTTTGCTTAAGGTCTAGTAACCACATCATGTCAGAAACTGATGCAGAAATGGTCTTGGGGCTTACCTGGAGAGAGATCTCCGTCACTCTGCTCTCCGGAGTCTGAATCCATCTTCCCCTGGAGGACACTCGGAGGCTGCAGAAGCTCTCTGATTCCTCTTTCTTAATGTTCCCTTTCCTCTCCAGGGAGTCCTCCGATTTATTCACCCACAGAAAAAAATAAAAATACAATTTCTTGTATTTTTTCTTTTCTCTTCTGGCGAGATAAACTTCCTCTCCCAGCCTAGATCACTGCAGCTGTGAGAGGAATGCTACTGGGCTGATTTGCTGAGCTGTCCTCCTCTCTCTCTCTCTTTTTTTTTGCTCTCCTTTCCCTTTGCTCTCCTCTCTTCTCCTGACTCCCTCAGTTTCCCTCTCCCTCTCATCTACTTACCCCGTTTCTGATACTCCCTCCCCTTGCTCACTCTCGGTCCGTCCCCCTCTCTGTTTCTCCCTCCCTTGTCCCTTCCACTCAGTCCCTCCTCCTCCTCCTCCTCCTCCTCCTCCTCTCATTCGGTGCTGTCACACTCGGCCTCTTCACGCTCTCTCCACTCAAACTCTTTCTCTACCTCTTTCTGTATGCTGTAAGTGCCGTCTCTTCCTCTCTCTCTCTTCCTCCCTCTCTCTGTCTCTGGGTAAGAGTGCTGCCTGTGTTTTAGCAGAGCAATGGGAGAGAGTCATTCATGGCAACTTGAAATTCATCTCCAGCAGTAAAAAATCCCATGACCACTTGTTACTGGCTGTTTATAGAATCAGTCAGATAACAATAATGTGGTGGCTGCATTAAGTTCAGCCAAGTCTTTGTTTTACTAACTACAGTAATCATTGAAGGGATCTGAAATGTTTTGGATCCTTTAAGTGTGATGGGAAAGTAGTTTTTGAGTTGTATCAGATGATGACTCATGAAACTTTACATTCTTCTTTCCATTGTACTAAGTGTTTACAATACGTGATGTGTTCTTCAAAGCTGTGAGAATTGCAGCATCACGTGACTCTGCAGTTCCCCTCAGCTGTTTCACAACTTCGCTGTTTTGGTTCACTCTCACTACCCATGTCAACTTTGTTTTCCAGCAGCAGACAACTGTTTTAAAAGAAGAAGCTCTCATAAACCAACTGCATGCAGCAGACAGCAGATAAAGTTAATGACTAGCTGGTGACCACAGCGGAGCTTTTTGCAGCTAAATAGCCAGATAGATTTCCCCAAAATTCACTAAAATTAGAGAGGATATTGGATTTACACTCTAAATTAAAGGAGCTATTTGTAAGATTCGCCATCGCTACGTAGCCAATTTTAGCACTAACAGCTGTTTACTTACCAGTCTGGAAGAAACGTTGCGAGTTCAGCATCAAACTTCATTCTTTTAATCGCCAAACGCTGTCTGCAGAGGTGGAAAGCAGCCATCTTACTTTGCTTCTATTTCTATCATTTCATTTCTTCTACTGTAGTTAGCATGCTCACCTTCTTTCTGATACTGAGTAGCATCCAGGCTGCCCTGAAGAAGCAGTGCAGCTCAGAGGACGTATTATAACCTCTTGTCTTGTAAACGCAACGGTGGCTGAAGGTCTTGGCAAGAAAGTGAACAGCTGTTAACGCTAACGTTGGCTACGCAGCAATAGTAAAACTTACAAATAGTTCCTTTAAGAAAATTAAACAAACAAAAATGAAAAAACAAAATACACCAACTCCAAATTAAAGATGACATTGGCGTCACAAGGTCATAGGCTATGTCTTTGTTTATAGCTTTTTCTGCTGCCCCCAAGCAAACAAAGAAAAAGAAAATCTGCTTTCAATGCAGTTATTGGTAATAATTTTTGCAATATTTGCTTAAATTGACAGATAATGGGCAAATCACAAAAAATGTTTATAGCAACAAAATGTCAGGTTTTGGCATCAGAGTCAATAACAGCTTTGGTGACTCACTTCCACATTTAACAATCATGCAGAGAAAAAAAGTTTGTAGAAGAACAATTTCTCCACCAAATGAAAGTGGCAAAGTTTGTGTTTTAGGTAAAGGTTGTGATTTTCACTGGACGTCTCACTACAAAGCAAATCTTACTCTGTTTCCCACAGCTGAAAACTATAAAGATATAGAGGAATTCTGGGAAATACTGTAGGAAGGCAGTCTCTAATTGAAAAACAGTCACAAAATAGCTTCCAGATATTGAACATGACAGACAGGGTGGTGTATAAAAAAAACCATCTCAGGGTGGGTTTCTCTTTTAATTAACTTGAATTACTTTCTGTCTTCAGTGTGTGAGACAACATAAAGCTCAGATTCAGAAGTGAGGGGGCAGGTGGGAGTGCAGTTGGTGGTCCGACAACAGTTGCAGGCTATACTATCTCCCAGGTGTGGAGCTGACTGTTGCTCAGCGTGAACGCTGGGCACCAGATGGCATTGGCCTGCCTGCCCGCTGCCCAAGGCGCATTTATCTTTGACATTGTGTGTGTGTGTGTGTGTGTGTGTGTGTGTGTGTGTGTGTGTGCACTCATTCTTCAATATTGCATTGACAAAGAAGATACGCCAGAAATCACAAAAAGCTGAGCTACTTTGATCCCCACAGTAAAGCTGTACACTTCTTTGACCTGATGTGAAATGGAGTAAAGCATGAAAAACAAAACGTATCTGCCCTGAGACAGAGAGCCATAAAAGTAAATCTACACTATTTTGGTTTTCTGGGAAGAGTACTTCCACTTTTTTATAAAGTCAAAAGTTATGAGAAACCCAAACATAAAATTGAAACGGAATATTATTCTAGAGCCCAGTGCAGTACCTCTGGCCTTTGCATGTGAGCTCTTGCGTTTTGGCTGAGCCTCAGGTAATTTTGTTTCTGATACAATCACCATCATCATAAATGTGCCATCAGTAATAGTGGGGCTATTCACTTTGTAAGTTCTTTTTCTTGTATAACTACAAGCTACTGTCAAATCTACTGTGTCTCTGCTGGATAGGACAAACTAACCACACTACACTAACAGGAGATAATAAGGCCAGTGGAAAGTGGTGAACGAAGAATTCATATCACAGTGTAAAAATACATCACAAATGAAGGTCCTATATTTAGTTTTTTGAGTATAAGTGTGATTATTATCATTAAAATACTTAAATATCAAAAAACTGCTTGGCATGAAGAAAGGCAAAGAGTGTTATATTATAGGATTACTGTTACAGGTGAAGTAATTTTTAACTAGACTTTTATGTTGTTGCTGGTCGAGCTGAAGCAAATATAAATACATTATATGCTGGGATGTCGTTTAATCCATCAGTTATCAAGGGAAGGAGCCTGTCCCAGCTCACATAAGGCCGGAGGTGGGGTGCGCTCTTCACGGATCGCCAGTCTGTCTCTGCGCAGACACAACCATTCAAACTTATAGTCACACCTAGAGAGGCGCCAGTTTACCTGACCAGCATGTCTTCGGACTGAGAGAGGAAACCAGAGCTCTATTTAGTAGTTAAACTAGAACATATTAAATAAATTGATTGTATGTTTTGATCATCAAATATTTGTCCCCGTTTCCAACTAACTAATAACTAACTTGTTAAATAAATATAGTGGCGTTAACACATAATATTTCCCTCTGAAGTGTAGCGGTAGTAGAAGTGTTAAGGTGTGTAAAGTAGCAACAAGTAGGGTGGCATTGTATGGCTGTACTTTAAGTGCTGTTGGAACTTTTTTGTGGCAGGTTTTATTCGTAGACCTCGAGAGAAGAGACATAATTCTTTGTTTGCAAGTGTCTTTAAATTGTACTGAGGTACTTTACTTGAGTCAATCTACTTAGTTACTTTCCACCACTGATTATGACCCGTCTTAAGTGAGCGTTTGTAATAGACATGTTTGGAAATGTTTGAATTCCTTAACTTTCCAAGTTAAAGCCAAACTGGTGTTAAAAGACAAACGGATGGACTGAAAAGAAAGAGAAACAACCGCATCCATGTATAGATTAGCTGGTGTACCAAACTCTGCAGCCCCAACCTGCAAGGCTGGCTTATATTGAGTCGACAGAGACAGAGGCTGACAGAAGAAGAAGAAGCAGAAGAGCTTCCTGTAATGACGTGCACCACCACTCTCCTCTGATGTTCAATGAGAAACAAATGAGCTGACTTTGCTAAGCGGGCCGCATGAAAAGGCTATGAAGTTAAAGTTTGCCTTTGATCCAGTGCCTTTACTGGCCGAGAGCCTTCCAGTCTCGGCTTCTTCACACAGACCGGCCTGATCAGAGAGATTCACTCCTGTTTCAAGGGGAGTCTGGCTACATATTTGGTACTGCTGTCTTGTGATCATACGAGCACACAGCATCAGGGAGGCTGAGAAACATCCAAATAAGCAAATATCTCCCAGCAGCGTGGAAAACAGTGTCATTCCTAACTGTAGGAGGTACAGTCCTTGTTGACAGTGTACCGACAATGTAGAGAGATGAGTACATTGCCAGTTTATCCTTTCTGGTAGATGTTTCCATAGCAACCAAGGCTCTCTTTTAATGAAGCAATAATACAGCAGGGGACTGAAACAGAGAGACAATATGGCCACTGGCATTTCCGAATTTTAGCACCACATTGTGTGTGTGTGTGTGTGTGTGTGTGTGTGTGTGTGTGTGTGTGTGTGTGTGTGTGTGTGTGTGTGTGTGTGTGTGTGTGTGTGAGTGAGTGAGTGAGTGGACCGGTGAGCAGCATGTAATCAATCAGATTGTCAATCATAGTGCGAGGCAGGACGGTCTAAACTTTTTGCTGCGAGGCTCTTACGTCGGAGTTATTTTAAAAGCTGTCTGGCTTCCTGCCTCTATAAATCTGTCATGCGGCAATAGAAATAAATGGAATGAGACGGAAAATATACATCATGTGACTAACAAAAACCACATATGAAGAACCATGGACTTCCTTAAGAGAAAGAACAGACTGAATATTTCAAAGACGTGCATCAGATTCTGAAAGGCGAGCTGTTGCGATTCAATACCTTCAAATGTTGCTTGCTGGTCCAAGTAAAATGAAGTTCTGTGTTACAGATTTTCTTTTTTTTGCTTTGCCGTACCCTACCTTAAAACGCAAAGTGTTTCAAAGTGTGAAAACTGTTGACTTTAGACGACACTGGAATGATGCAACTGCAATCATAGTGACAGACACAGGCAATCTTTGTCCCAAAGGCAGGCAAAGCTTACACAGCTTGAAACCAAAAGTATTATTCAATTCCCCATTAAAAATATTTCCTAATCTGACACAGTCGTACACACAGACACAGACACACACACACACACTAGTCCCCACTAGTAGACTTGAAGTGAAAGTTACCACAGATCTGTTTTGCAGATGCCTGATATCCCACAAGTTTGGAGCCAGAGGACTCACATTAGCTCAGTATGTAGGCGACTGTATACTGTAGCTCCCCACACTTCCTCCACTATAGTAACAGCTGGAGCTGCCACCATTATTTTTTGATGCTTGAATTCTGACAGCCAAAACTTTTACTACTTCTTTTTATTTATTTTTTTTTTACTTTGCTTTAAGGACACACAGAAAACTTCTCAGTGTCAGTAAGTATAGGGATGGCAGTGTCTGTCTGTTGATTGGTCAGTCCACTGCTTTGGTCCAGAAAGAAATATCTCATAACATCTCCACCTAACGGATAGATAGGTGGATATTGATGGTAATTGAAAACGACAGTATGAGGCCTTTATTTAAGGAGGTGCTAATTAAAACATGTTTTTGCCCTGAAGCTACTGTACACTACTATGTGCTATAATACATACGGTTATAGATTAATACATGTTTTTTTTTTTATTATTATTACAGTAATTTACAACTTCAATCGCCAGAAAAAAAGATGAAAAAGTTTCTTGGTTGTAGAAAAACAAGCGGACAGGAGCAGATAGGAACTCGGCAGCAACCGATTTACTGCAAATTCAGCTGGATATTTCCCCCGTATTCCTCTATCTACATCCATTTTTAATGACTTAATTCTCTCTTAACTCATTAGTGGCACGAAGCTTTACGGAGATGATGGAGATTATTATGAAGAAGAATGTTTTCCTGGTAGATTTTCAAGATACATCTAACAAAGTGCAGTCAGAGCTACTGCAGTGAGATGATTTCCATCTGGATGGAGGACAGGAATGAGACTGAGGTTAATGAGATGTAGTGATTCATTTGCTATATCCCAGGAAACCTGCAAGGAACAGCTTGTAGTACACACACAAACAAGAGAACACCTACCACACACACACACACACACACACACACACACACACACACACACACACACACAGTGCTATTTACGTGCACATATATACAGATGATATTTGGAAAATAACATTTTATGGAGAAAAAAAAAAACACATCACCAACCTTCAGTCTCAATATGAACTCGAATACAGCACAAACACACACAAACACATGCACTCACACATACACTGGACAAACTTGTTGCTGAGGTAGTGAAATGTTGTTTTGCAGATATTGATTTGTGTGTGTGTGTGTGTGTGTGTGTGTGAACACTGACACTTTTATTTTAGACAAGAGCTGATGGGTGACATCTCTGGAGGAACTTTATCATACGCCTGAAAACCTTATTCACGTGTATATTTTCTCTACGTTTCTACTTCACCAGCCCCCACGTCGGTTTCTTTTATCTTATTAAACAAACATGTTTGCAAGTGGCGCTTCCCATGGTCTTTCAGTGTAATCCCTGGTGTTTAGAAAGTGGAAGCAAAACAAATTGAAGCATCTGTGTGTGAAATGTTCTGCCATGTTTGCCCAGAGGCAGCACATTTGGATGTAATGAACAGATTGGTTGCTTTATTTAGGCTGTGCTGGAGATAAAGAGCAAGTCATTATGTGATGTGCTGCAGTGCCCTCTCCTGACCAGTATGTGCAAATAAAAAAGCATCCCCATCTTATAAACATGCGTCATTCCTCCTCTTTTATCTGAGGCTTTTCAGAGTTGGGGTTTGCGTTTAATACAAAAGATTTTAGAGATGCTATCTTCACAAAATTCATAAATTTCATTCATATTGCACCTTTTAAACACAAAATTCTGCTAAAAAATAAAATATCAATTTATTTAAAAAGAGAAGTAAAATAAGAGTTAAATTAAGGAAGTGTGTCGATCATTTTAAAGAACGACCAAGAGTCATTGTCTTCTTCTGAAAACCAAATATCTACATATTTATATAATGATAACATATATAGAAGAAATGAGAAAACACCCAAAAAGAAGACAACAACACACAATATCGGTGCAACAATTTACATTTACTTGTGTGTGTGTATAAACTTTCCACACAGTGCCTATTAATTCCAGGAGAAACACAATTTTAATACATACAATCCAAAATATAACACTTAAACTCTGTACAGTCATGAGACAATGTAAATGAAGCAATGGAGCTCATATATATTTATCTTTGTGTTTGCCAGCTACTTCTCCGCCTGGGTAAGAACCTCATGCCGAGATGTTCGGCCTCCTGCTGCTGCTCTACAGGCTGTAGGGAGAGGTTGTTGGTCTGTCGGACGCAGTCGAGGGTCAAGCCCTCATGGGGACAAACAGAGTACTGAGAGAGCAGCGTCACCAGGATGGATTTCATCATCACCATGGCGATGTGCTTGCCAACGCAGGATCGAGGGCCTCTACCAAACGGCTGGAAGTAACGGCGAGGAGCCTGGAGGAGGACGAAGGGGCGGGGCAGAGGACGGATGAGAGAGGTAGGAGGAGGTACTATTTTTCTGTCACATACTGTAAAATACTTTTAATTAACTGTATATTGTTTATTAGAAGTCCGCAGCCTCAAACTAGTGAGAGGAGCAAGGACGACAACAGAAATCTCTCATGTCAAATATGAAAAAAATTGTGTTCATGCAGGCGCCCATTGGTCATAGTGAGACTGAATGTCTTTAAGAGTTGATTTATTCACTTTGTTATTTAATCATATAATTTTATACTTTACATGAAAAAAAACAAAACGCCTACTTACGTTTTTTTCAAAGTTTTCCAGACTGAATTCATTTGGTTTGCGGAAAAACTCTGTCCGGTGCATGCGACCGGTGTTGAGAATGATATTTGTGCCCTTTGGGACCCTGTAGCCCCCTATGATGTCATCAGACAGGGCTCGACGCATGGTGATGTCCACCACAGGGTGGAAGCGCAAACATTCATTGATGAAGCTCTCCAGCACCTGCAACTTCTGAAGGTCCCCGTTCTGAAGCCGTCTCTCACCTGTAGGTAGCAAGACCAGGGCAATGACATATCACTACTGCCATACTCCCAGGTGCCAGTTTATTAGGTACACCTAGCTAAAAGTAAGTGCAGTGCAGTCTAATACAACAGTCCTGCAAAAAATCCTCAGTTTTTGTTGAAACTGTTTCAGCTGTGCTTGTAACACAACGCAAGTCAACAACACTACAAACAAAAGCAGTTTAACCCTTTGCAGGATTGTCATTATTAGTACTGTTGTACCTAATAAACTGGCAGCAGTCTGACAAACTTATTTAATTCACATGCACATTATTTTGTTTGACATAAACTGTATCTCATTTCAATATTACACTCTGCATTTATTAAAATGCACCTTTGATGTGTAGCAGATCAGGTGGTGAAAGCATGAGCTTTTTAAATCTAGCATCGGTAGGCAGCACTTCATCCATACTACATGTTGTCAGTGCCAGTGTCTTTCAGTCTTGATTCTCCCAGCTCCTTACCTACAACAGTGTCGATCTCTTGTAGCAGCTGCAGCTCCACATCTGGATTCTGTTTGAGGAGCAGCAGCATGAAGAAGAGAGTGATAGACATGGTGTCTGGTGCCGCGATCACCATCTCCAACACACACTGCAACACGTTCTCAGCAGACAGCTCGCCGTGGTTCTGAAAACACACACACGTGAATAAGCTGACTGTCTTCACATGGATGATATTTCACCATAAGAGGAATTTTCACATATGAGCAGGAGGAAGCAATTCAGATTCTCAGACTGACCTGTGCAAATATGAGCTCTGTGGTGAAGTTGATGTTGTCCAGTTTATCTGCCTGCTCCACATCCCTCCTCTTCTGCTCCACAAGGCTCTCTATGGCATCTCGCAGCTCCTGGCTGTGAGACAACAGATATATGACACTTGATTTGACTGTTAAAAGAACTCAGCCGCAAAAAGAAAAGATCCTAACAGTAGGCTCACGCATGAAGAAACTTGATAACGTGGATAATAAAGTGACTCACGCTGCAGTCTTGTGCCGCTGGTGAATCCAGTCCAACTTGAAGTAGATGTCCGGTTTGATCAGCACACTCTGCCACGTGTCAAAATACTTGTGAATCTTCACCAGCAGCTCTTTCTCTGCACACAGGGTAAACAAATGTGTCAGGAACACAACACAACGGTAACATAAATTCACTGTATCTGAACTGCCCAGAAGCTGATGAATTCAAACTCATGTGCGTTTGCTCCAGACGAACAGATTTCTCAACAAATGAAGGCATGCCTACTCACCATCCACAGGTACCCCCAGGAAGAGTCTGTTGGAGATGTCGACCACGGTGCAGCGCAGCAAGCCGAGGACGTCCACGTGACTCAGACTGTGGAGGTCGTCCAGGTGAGTCTGTGCGGAGGAGACGCAAACCTCCACTGTCTGCAAACCTGGACCTGTCAGAGCTGAGATTAGAGATTAGTCAAATATTTCATATCTGAATAACTGGATCAATGAGTATGTATGCAGGGCTGAATGTGTGAAAATGTTACCTTTGGTGAAATAGGTGCGCATCTTTTTCCACAAAGTGACATTGTTGTTAAATATGAGGCCTCTCTCATTCATACCAACACAGCTGAGTCCCTGCTTGCTCCCAAAACGTGAACTATAAAGTCCATTCTTCAGTACATGGTACACTGCTGATGGCCTTATGGTGCAATAAATAAAGAAATATATAAATACAGATGATAGATTCACACTTGGATTGAGTGTTTTGGTAACTTTAAGGATTAACAGAAAACCAACCTGCTGATTATTAGGGTCTCCTCTCCATTGATCCAGACTCTGACGATGTCTCCGTACTTATTGTTGTAGTAGTTGCTGGCTGTGCCTATACCAGTCCAGATGAATCTCATGTATGACAGAAGTGGCCCCACACCCAGACAGAAAGAAGGACCTGTTGCGGTAAATGACAAATAAGTAGATTTCAGCACAAATAGAGAAACTGCAAAAGTGTCAATGCTGATGAACGACCCGATGTATGAACCTACCTGGAATAGTTTTCTTGTCTGTGTGACTCCAGGCGACCAGCAGCAGACAGACAAGCAGTATTAGGGTTCTGGTTGCCACAGAGACGCCCGGTGATTGCACGATGGTGGCATTCGGAGACATGGAGACCAAGTCTGCCAGTATGTCATCCAAACCCACAGGAGTCATCGCCAGTTCACAAGCAGGGATCAGAGCCATGGGGCATAGGGAGGCAGATTTAAAACAACCTGCACACAACCAGGCGGACCGATAAAAGCTGCCTCAGAGATCGGGGCTTTCCCTTTTATAAGCAACTTAGAGCTGGTTCTCAGCCAGGTCAGGGTGATGCAAAAGCCACAACAGGAGGAAAACAATACACTTGTAACCTTGTGGGGTTGGATTTGTGTCGGTGTCCTTGAGTGGAGAGGATTTAGTCAAGTGGGTACATGTTGTATTGCAATGTTGGAAGGAGTTTCTTATCGGGTGTATTTGACATTTTGATGATGAGAAGCAGCCATTGCTCCTTCTTTGATCATCAAAAGATTGGTTAAAAATCTTTCGAAACAGCACTTGGGCTGTGACAATAACATAAAAGGGGGTATTATTTTCATTGATACAGCTTTATCTGTCTAGCAAAAGAACATTTTCAGTTTTTCCAATAAACATTTGAACATCTGTACTTCAGGTTTCTGTCATTTTTCTTTTTTTTTTTCCAAAGAAAGATGAAGGAAAGCTGGAATTAAATGCTACATTTAAAATGTTCACTAGTGTTTTTTTTGTATTTTATTTATTTTACAATACTGTAACTCTCATTATCTCATCAAAAGTTCACTTTGCTTTTGAATGATTATTTGAAGGAATAATTTAGAATTGACAGTATCTCTGATCACTCCCAGATTCCTCCATTCGACCGTCGGTAGATGGAGAAGCAGAGCTGTGATCCATCACACTAGATCTTTGGATTTACTCCAGCATATCATTATGTAGTTATGAAAACAAAGTCATATTCACTGACTGTTATGAGCTGATCTGAACACATGTTCTGTAGCAGCTCTTGTGTCTCTCGAGGCTGTAGCTTCCCTTGAAGCCGGGAGGTCCTGTCCTCTGAATATTTTGGGGGAATCAGGAGACCTGAAATGCAGCTGATACTCAGTATCTTAAAGTTTAACAGGGGTTTTTAAAGCAGATACCATATATATATATTTTTTTCTTAGAACCAAGATCATTAATTTGACTATTTTCAGAAATCAAAATAAAAAATACATA
Source organism: Seriola dumerili (assembly GCF_002260705.1). Lineage (NCBI taxonomy): Eukaryota > Metazoa > Chordata > Actinopteri > Carangiformes > Carangidae > Seriola > Seriola dumerili. The sequence continues at coordinate 6,530,469 of NW_019174266.1, forward strand.
AATATCTACTGTTCACTAAGGCAGCAAGTTTCCTCACCAGAACTGAAAATGGAGTGAAGTGGAGGAAGTTCTTAGAAAACAGCTTTCAGACCATCATGTTGTGAAGTTGTTTAAGTAAAGTAAAATGAACAGAGGAATTGAAATGAATGTGAAATTTTACAGATTTTTTTCCAGGTTCCTGCCCTCAGTACAGCGCGTTCCAAATTATTATGCAAATGTTATTTTTCTCAGATTTTCCTAAATAGTCGATGCAAATGACACAGTATAATTTTCAAGTCATCAACCATTAGAGTATAATTAAAATTTTATCGAACAAACCTCCCAATAATAACAGTATTTTTTTCAAAAATAAAAGTCAAAATGCACTGTTCCAAATTATTATGCACAACAAACAAAACATTTTATAGGTTGTAAAAAACCAAAAATGGTAACTTGTTGAATTTGCAGCATTAGGAGGTCATATTTACTGAAATCAAAAGCTATTTAAATCAAAAACATCTTAACAGGCCAAGTTACATGTTAACATAGGACCCCTTCTTTGATATCACCTTCACAATTCTTGCATCCATTGAACTTGTGAGTTTTTGGAGAGTTTCTGCTTGAATTTCTCAGGATGTCAGAATAGCCTCCCAGAGCTGCTGTTTTGATGTGAACAGCCTCCCACCCTCATAGATCTTTTGCTTGAGGATGCTCCAAAGGTTCTCAATAGGGTTGAGGTCAAGGGAAGATGGGGGCCACACCATGAGTTTCTCTCCTTTTATGCCCATAGCAGCCAATGACAGAGGTATTCTTTGCAGCATGAGATGGTGCATTGTCATGCATGAAGATGATTTTGCTACGGAAGGCACGGTTCTTCTTTTTGTACCACAAAAGAAAGTGGTCCGTCAGAAACTCTACATACTTTGCCGAGGTCATTTCCACACCTTCAGGGACCCTAAAGGGGCCTACCAGCTCTCTCCCAATGATTCCGGCCCAAAACATGACTCCGCCACCTCCTTGCTGACGTCGCAGCCTTGTTGGGACATGGTGGCCATCCACCAACCATCCACTACTCCATCCATCTGGACCATCCAGGGTTGCACAGTACTCATCAGTAAACAAGACCGTTTGTTTGAAAATTAGTCTTCCTGTATTTCTGAGCCCACTGCAACCGTTTCTGCTTGTGAGCATTGTTTAAGGGTGGCCGAATAGCAGGTTTATGCACAACTGCAAATCTCTGGAGGATCCTACACCTTGAGGTTCGCGGGACTGCAGAGGCACAAGCGGCTTCAAATACCTGTTTGCTGCTTTGTAATGGCATTGTAGCAGCTGCTCTCCTAATCCGATGAATTTGTCTGGCTTTCTGTCTTCCTCATTATGCCTTTATCTGCACGAACCCGTCTGTGCTCTGAATCAGCCACAAATCTCTTTACAGTACGACGATCACGCTTAAGTTTTCGTTATATAGCTAATGTTTTCATACCTTGTCCAAGGTATTGCACTATTTGATGCTTTTCAGCAGCAGCAGAGATCCTTTTTCTTTCCCATATTGCTTGAAACCTGTGGCCTGCTTAATAATGTGGAACGTCCTTCTTAAGTAGTTTTCCTTTGATTGGGCTCACCTGGCAAACAAATTATCACAGGTGTCTGAGATTGATTTCAATGATCCAAAGAGCCCTGAGACACAATACTAACATACTGTATCTAATGTATAACCTGTTATATATTAATCTTTTTTATTTATATTTTTGTCTTTTTTTCTTTTATCTCATTTTAGTTTCTTTAAAAAAAATTCTTTTTAATTTCATCTATTTTGTGTTATAACAGATTTTTTTTTCAGGCAGCCCTTAATTGGATATTGCTTTCTATGAACTATCTTACTTTCAAGTCCAAATCCGCTTTTATTTTGTTTTATTTTATTTTTCAGTTTGTCACAAAACCCCATGCTGTCTGGCTTTGTCTCTGCCTTTGTTCCATTCTCTGTATAAAGGACTCTGTGAATTCACTCACCACCCACACACGAGCCCAAGAATGTGAAACATTCAAGTGGCCGACTGTGTGCTGAGGCCCTGACTCGATAACGATGCCCTGTGTGATGGCTTAGATTGTTCTGCATGATTAAGCAGAGAGACACCACCACCCCCCGTTTTTCGCCCAAAAACAGAAGTTAATGTAACCTCGTCTCTGAGCTCTGTGCTGTGGTCAACCACATCTTTGTCTCCATCACATATGTAGGGAGTTGTTCAGAAGTGAACAAACAAGACTAACAGAGAGCTGCAGACAAGTAATGTCAGAGCATGTATGACGTCTGAACACAACTGATTAACTCCTCAGTTACCGTTCACTTTCACATCATTACCCTGGTAATATCTTTGCTTTTGCTTATAGAACAGAAGAAAGTTCCACGTGTATTTTAACAATGTATGTTTTTTAGATATTCTTTAGTTATACAGAAAGAGTTAACACACGATCGAGACATAGGGGAATGGCGTGCAGTAGAAGAGAATGGATATGCTCTCGTGTGACCTGCCAGAACAACCTTGAGAAATTGAGTTGCCAAAAAAATGATATAACTCACTCCCCAACCACCTTTCTCATACAACACTGGGAGTTAAATTCCATAGAGTGTAGCGTTACCATTTGTTCCATTTACTCTTACATAGTAAACTTTACTTACATAACATACTTAACATGGAAGACCTGAGACTTTCCTCAATAATATCTGTTTCACATTGACTTTAATTCAAATCTCATTTCATATGTTCAGTAAAGGCAATAAATACAATTTGTTCACTTTCACAATAATTTTATGTATTGGCTTTCTTTTATTTTCTTAAGTGTGGTATTTTAATGATTTAATCTATTCCATCTCTTAATCTATTAGTAAGAGTTTAAACTTGTGAAACGTTATAGATAACAGTGTAAAGAATAAACAGACTCACAGTTGCTTTCACTTAAACAGGATAAAGACACATCAGGTCATCTGGCTGTCTTTGACCTGGAACAGCGAGATGGACTTGGACCTGTGAGCCCTGCGGTCAGAGGAGAGATAAGGCCGCTCTCCAAGCAGCTGCACCCTGGGAAGGAGGAAACAGAACAAGAAAAGGTCAACAAGAGAGCAGAGGTGCTGAAGATTTTGCAGGCATGTTGACATTTTTACACCACATGGTTCATTTTAAGGGATCATCACCTTATGTGAATCATAAAGCAGCTTTGTAAACATTAAAGCGTCCAAATATGAAATCTGCTTTAAGGTCATCGTAGTGTGGAATGTGGAATCGGAGGTTGCTCCTCTCTGCTTTTAGTTCTCAGTCTAAACTGGCAGCGCTGTGAACACAGTGAATGAGAGACAACAAAGGAATGACCTCAATGCTCTGTATGTACGTACACATCTACACATCTGCTGGAGCAACTGTCCAACTGTCTGTCAGCAGTCAGTGACCTACACCCTCAGGCGGGAGCCCGCACACTCCAGCCCTGATTAACAGAGCGCAGAACCTGAATTCAACAGTAATGTTGTACCTCTTCCTGTGTGTGTGTGTGTGTGTGTGTGTGTGTGTGTGTGTGTGTGTGTGTGTGTGTGTGTGTGTGTGTGTGTG
>NW_019174266.1:6534071-6641556 GCF_002260705.1 Seriola dumerili
GGGCATAGCATGCTGCAAGAGCGCGTAGGAAACAGCTAAATGAATCAGCACGTCCCGTGTCACCAGAGAGGCCAATTAACTGACTTACTGTAACACACAGTTTTGTTTTTGTTTTTTTCTGAGTAATTACTTGGGTAACTCACAGAAAATGGCCCAGCCACACCTACACTCAGTCAACAGAGGCCGTAATAAGTACTGCTCACTGTGAATGCCTGGAGTGGATTTTTTTTTTTTTTCTGCTGAACTGTCATTGTTCTGGTGAAATGTCACTTTACTGGCCCAATCAAAGCAATGGAAATGGGTCATTTGTTGTAGTTGGTGGAGGGAAGCTGTGTAGATGTGACGAGGGCCAGCACCCAGGGGAGAAATGGAAGGAGTTGGGAGATGGGGATGAGAGCTAGGGCTTAAATAGGCATGATGTTAATGCATTTTGATGTAATGTATTTTTTTTAATTCAAGATTGGTTTTGTTGTAATAATGATAATAATAATAATGATGATGACGTGTATGTATATGTCTGGAATCCTGCTTTCATGGGTACATCATACATATGTGCATGTTTGTGTGTGACTGTGTGTGTGTGTGTGTGTGTGTGTGTGTTGTGATGTCAGTCTGCCCACGGCTGTGCAGTGAATGGGCTGTGCTGAATATAAATCAGGTGACTGAACAGGCGGGGTTTCTTCCCAGACAAGCTCAGAAGATTGTGTAATGCCCACTCCTACATTACTGGTTAGCATGTACACACACACACATAAATACACACACACAACCCCTTCTTCCTTGGTGAACAACACAACCAGCACTGTATTTACCAGTCTGCCTTCCGATAGACGACCTAGGTGGAGCACAGACGCTGAAGCTGACTGGACTTTCAAATAACCTGGACAGGACGTTGAATTTCAGAAGAGGACTTTCCTTCCTGTTGGATTCGTTTGCTTTAGTTGGTTTGACTTGAGTTTTGGTGGCAGCATCTTGGATTACAGGGTGATAAAACGTGGGCTGTCTCTGTCCCGTTTGACTTTTATCCTTTATATTGACTGCTGTGCTGGAACTGTATTCCCCTGTGAATGCTGAGGTTGGTGGGTGACCTCAGAAAAGAGGAGGTGAGGTGGTAACCATGTGGTCCCGACACCGCCAGCATGACTCTCTCAGCGGATGGTGCTGTACGGGACGTGTGTTGTGGCGTTGATGAACTCTGTGGGCCTTCTGGTGCTCTGGTGCCAGCAGAATCAGCAACATGCCAGGCTGGAGCAGACAGGGTGAGCTGACAGAGGTGGAGCAAAGCTCGGTGATGGTTAGTTCCTCCAGGACGGTGCCCGGAGAGCGGCGGGTATTCGAGCAAACGTTGGGGAACAGCAGCCGCAATACCAGTACCAATACCAGTACTTCCCAGGAACAAGAGGAGTGAAAAAAGTTTGGAGCAGGAGCTTCACCACGAGCCTCACAGGAAGACGGACAGGAGCTCTATCAGCAAGAGGTCAGCCAGGAGGTGGGAGAGGACACAGAGAAGAAGATGAAGCATGAGCTGAAGCACAAGCACCGACACAGCCATAGTTACCACAGGCGCATGTGCAGATGACATGATGACGATGATGACTTACTCCATGGTCCGGTGAGATGAGATACCTGCTGGTAGATGATTAATGAGGGAGGAGCAGGCGCCTAAGATTACAAAATTGCCTCACAGGCTGAATGTAGTTATAGTTTTTCTTGTAATTGTGGCATTGTACATGTGATAGATCCTAAGTGGTTATCAAGACAAGCTGGATCCGCAATGCCTGTGACCATACTAGTGCGGGGCCTTGATGGCAGTCCAGCAAATTTGTTTTGGTCAGGGCTGTAATGCTTCACTATCAGCACAAGACAAACGAAGATAATAAAGACATCAAGGCAGCACATAATCTCAAGGCCCTGTGTTGTAGAGGGGCCCAAGTTAAAAATCTAGTTTTAGGGCCTTTTTATCTCAGTCTTACTGGGAGCAAATAAAGTGTTTCTTATTCAATATTATGACAACTAATTAATATACAAACTATTACACAACACAATGCACAGAGAGTAGGTTGCAGTAAATTCATATTGCAGTATTATAAACTGTAACACATTTACTCCTGTAGTGTATTTTTATTTTGTTGTTCTTATTTTAACTCCACTGGAATTTCAGAGAAAAATATATTTTGACTTCACATTTATTTGACGGGCTATAGTTACCAGTTACTTTGCAGATCAAATTTCTACAAATGAAACATGCTCTGTTTATGAAACTGTCTACAAACATTTTCAAATTCCTACAAGAATAATATAAATATGTTTCACATGATTTGAGCATCAGTGTAATAATGATATACTTCTATACTCTACATATCAAGACATCTTCCTCCTTGAGCTATCTGCTGCATGAATACTTTTACTTTAATTGCATTTCCTATATTAGTGCATTATTACTTTTAGGACTGAATACTTCTTTCACCACATTTTGGCCACAGGGCCCACAGTTGGTTATTCAAACTGAGCTGGTAAAATTTGGTGCATCACAGGTGTTTTTAATTATATGTATTGGATAAATTTTTTCTCGCCGGTCGGTCCTCTATAGAATTCGCTTCAATTCTGATATATGGCGAACGGGACGACGATGCGGAGCGGCTCGTAGGATAATTGCAACAGACCGAGGGAGTCTGCATAGGCCTGGTATGTTACTGAAATACTTAAACTGGTCTAACATGTTCAAAATATCACTTTTATTGGCACAGCATTGCTGCAAGAGCGCGTAGGACAGCTAAATGAATCCAGCACTGCTCCGTGTCACCAGAGAGGCCAATTAACTGACTTACTGTAACACACAGTTTTGTTTTGTTTTTTTATCTGAGTAATTACTTGGGTAACTCACAGAAAATGGCCCAGCCACACCTACACTTCAGTCAACAGAGGCCGTAATAAGTACTGCTCACTGTGAATGCCTGGAGTGGATTTTTTTTTTTTTCTGCTGAACTGTCATTGTTCTGGTGAAATGTCACTTTACTGGCCCAAATCAAAGCAATGGAAATGGGTCATTGTTGTAGTTGGTGGAGGGAAGCTGTGTAGATGTGACGAGGGCCAGCACCCAGGGGAGAAATGGAAGGAGTTGGGAGATGGGGATGAGAGCTAGGGCATTAATAGGCATGATGTTAATGCATTTTGATGTAATGTATTTTCTTTTTAATTCAAGATTGGTTTTGTTGTAATAATGATAATAATAATAATGATGATGACGTGTATGTATATGTCTGGAATCCTGCTTTCATGGGTACATCATACATATGTGCATGTTTGTGTGTGACTGTGTGTGTGTGTGTGTGTGTGTGTTGTGATGTCAGTCTGCCCACGGCTGTGCAGTAGAATGGGCTGTGCTGAATATAAATCAGGTGACTGAACAGGCGGGGGTTTCTTCCCAGACAAGCTCAGAAGATTGTGTAATGCCCACTCCTACATTACTGGTTAGCATGTACACACACACACATACATACACACACACAACCCCTTCTCCACTTGGTGAACAACACAACCAGCACTGTATTTACCAGTCTGCCTTCCGATAGACGACCTAGGTGGAGCACAGACGCTGAAGCTGACTGGACTTTCAAATAACCTGGACAGGACGTTGAATTTCAGAAGAGGACTTCCTTCCTGTTGGATTCGTTTGGCTTTAGTTGGTTTGACTTGAGTTTTGGTGGCAGCATCTTGGATTACAGGGTGATAAAACGTGGGCTGTCTCTGTCCCGTTTGACTTTTATCCTTTATATTGACTGCTGTGCTGGAACTGTATTCCCCTGTGAATGCTGAGGTTGGTGGGTGACCCTCAGAAAAGAGGAGGTGAGGTGGTAACCATGTGGATCCCGACACCCAGCATGACTCTCCCTCAGCGGATGGTGCTGTACGGGACGTGTGTTGTGGCGTTGATGAACTCTGTGGGCCTTCTGGTGCTCTTGGTCCAGCAGAATCAGCAACATGCCAGGCTGGAGCAGACAGAGGTGAGGCTGACAGATGTGGAGCAAAGCTCGGTGGTGGAGTTCCTCCAGGAGGTGCCCGGGAGAGCGGCGGGTATTCGAGCAAACGTTGGGGAACAGCAGCCGCAATACCAGTACCAATACCAGTACTCCAGGAACAAGAGGAGTGAAAAAAAGTTGGAGCAGGAGCTTCACCACGAGCCTCACCAGGAAGACGGACAGGAGCTCTATCAGCAAGAGGTCAGCCAGGAGGTGGGAGAGGACACAGAGAAGAAGATGAAGCATGAGCTGAAGCACAAGCACCGACACAGCCATAGTTACCACAAGGCGCATGTGCAGGATGACATGATGACGATGATGACTTACTCCATGGTCCCGGTGAGATGAGATACCTGCTGGTAGATGATGTAAATGAGGGAGAGCAGGCGCCTAGATTTACAAATGCCTCACATAGTGTATAGTTTCTTGTATTGTTTGACTGTCATTGATGACTAATGCTGGATCACCAAGTGGTTCAAATGGACAATTGCACCTGTGACCATCGGGGCGCCTGATGGCACGTCCAGCAAATTTGTTTTGGTCAGGCTGTAATGCTTCACTATCAGCACAAGACAAACTGAAATAATAAAGACATCAAGGCAGCACATAATCTCAAGGCCCTGTGTTGTAGAGGGGCCCAAGTTAAAATCTAGTTTTAGGGCCTTTATTATCTCAGTCGTTACTGGGAGCAAATAAATGTTTTCTTATTCAAATTATGACAACTAATTAATTACAAACTATTACACACACAATGCACAGAGAGTTGGTGAAATTCAGTATTGGAAAGTAACACATTTACTCCTGTAGTGTATTTTATTTTGTTGTTCTTATTTTAACTCCACTGAATTTCAGAGAAAAATATATTTTTGACTTCACATTTATTTGACGGCTATAGTTACCAGTTACTTTGCAGATCAAATTTCTACAAATGAAACATGCTCTGTTTATGAAACTTGTCTAACAACATTTTCAAATTCCTACAATAATAAAATGTTTCTCACATGTTTAGCATCAGTGATAATAATGATAATAATACTTCTATACTCTACATATCAAAACATCTTCCTTGAGCATTCTGCTGCATGAATACTTTTACTTTTAATTGCATTTCTATATTAGTGCATTATTACTTTTAGGATCTGAATACTTCTTTCACCACATTTTGGCCACAGGGCCCCACAGTTGGTTATTCAAACTGAGCTGGTAAAATTTGGTGCATCACAGTGTTTTAATTATATTTTGATATTTTCTCGTCGTCCTCAGATCAAATTGTTGATCGACATTTGCAACAGCACCAAGGGAGTCTGCATAGCCGGTATGTTCACTGAAATACTTTAAACTGGCTAATCATGTCCAAAATATCACTTTTTATTCTGTTAACGTCCTTAAACCTTGTGTTGCAGGACCCCCGGGACCGCCTGGTAAGTGAACCTTTAATACTGGATCCAAATGTAAAATCCAGCCATACTCTACTGTATGCCTCCTTTGTGGTTTAGTGACCCATGTCCTTGCTGAATATGTTTCCCATTCAGCTCATGGTGAAGATTTTTTTGTGTTACTGTAGGTTTGCCTGGTGCTGACGGTTTGCCCGGCCACAATGGGACGGATGGCCTCCCAGGAATGAATGGACCACCCGGGGCTGATGGGAAAAGAGGAAAAAAAGGTAAGTAAAAAGTGAGGCTCTATTCACCATCCCATAGTGCCTCAGGCGACGCTGGCCATTTGAATGAGGAACTACTGGTACAATATAACAGTGAAAAGGTTGAGATTGACCTTGGGGTATAAGAAAAAAAACAAAACAAAACACCACAGTCACTTAAAATCACACACACGCACACACACACAAGACCGTCACAAAAACACAAACTCACAACACACCAACACACCCAGTTCCCTGATCTATCCATGAATCATAATGACATCAGATTTTACAGACAGTGCTGTCTACTTTATGAATGACTGCAGTTGCATTTCTCTCTCATCCTCCACTAATATTATTCATCTCTGCGGTTTTGGGCTTCAGCTGAATGAACTGGAAAACTCTCTCCCTGTATTCTCCCACTTCACTTTGTTCTGTCCTCCACAGAGGTTTGGCATATGATTCACCCTCAGCAAGTCAATGGATTCATTCATGGTTTTAACAAGGAAACATGTACTGAGATTAGGAACACAATCTTAGAACTGCTTTGTATAACGTCCCCCACAGGGCCACCAGGTGAAACAGGAGAACCTGGCGAAAAAGGAGAGCAAGGAGAGCCAGGGCCTCCCGGAGAGAAGGGACAACCATCCAATGATGTCATTATTGAGGGCAAGTAGAGTTTTACTCACATGAACCACTTGGATGGGAGGGAATGTAATAAATAAACTTACTTTTTGTATCCAGACAGGTTAGATGTTGTCCCCTCTTCTTTGTACAGGTCATGCTGGTCCTCCAGGACCTCCTGGGCCCATGGGCCCTCCTGGACCTCCAGGGCCTCAAGGGCCTCCCAGAACAAGGCATCACAGAGCCCACCTTCAGGCTGCTCAGACCCTGGGTGAGTAGCTGTTCTGCAGCTAACAGCCTTGGATGAGAAGTTCTTCATATGATCATGAAGCTACAAGATCAAAAAGTGGAAATTTGAAAATTTACATTCATCTAGAAACCAGCTGGTGAGAATGTTTTGTCATGTAAACACTGCGTGAACACTGAATAACGTAAGATGAAATTGTGTCTGACAGGGACGTTACACGCAATTCCAAATGATGAAAATTCATCTCCAAAGGAAGCGGTGAAACTGCATGAGAAGCCCACTAAGAAGAACGGTGTGTTTTCAGAGAAGTGTGTCAACATGTACAGTATGTGCTGTGTGGCAGAGTAGTAGTGATTGACTAAGCTTGTTGTTGTTTTGTTTCTCGTCAGAGTGCCTGATTAAGTCTCTGATCAACCCAAGGAATGTGACGAAGATGGAGAGCACCTTCGGCACGTGGATGAAAGACACCGCTCAGCTGAACGATGAGCGCATATGGGTGGCAGAGCACTTTTCTGGTAGGTTCATTACAGAGGAAGATCAACATGGACACTGACAGAAAAAAATATCAATCTTTGTATTTCAAACCCAGGATGTGTGTTTTTCTCGTTCTTCCCCAGGACGCGTGGTGAAGGAGTATGCAAGCATTGCCTCCTTCGAGAACAACAGCAGTGACGTTGTGGATGTCAGAAAGTTCTATTATGGCTGCGGCCACACTGTTCACAACGGTTCTTTCTATTATCATATGGCTGGTAGTTCCAGCATCGCCAGGTAAGATGAAAGAAAGGGCGTAGGTTTGCATATATATACGGTAGGGACATGTCCCTACCATTATTTTGGGAGGACAGAATTTTCCCTATCAGTATTTGAATAAACTATAATATGACGTTTTTGATGCCTTTTGTTGACTACATTAAAAAGTTAATGTCTTTGTTTTGGAACTACACCCCTGGCTGAAAGACAGTGTGATGCAGAGTTAGATGCTTTGCTATCGTTTCCTTTTGTTCCATTCCCCATGCTTAACATGGTGCCGCTTGTTTACAGATTTGACTTTCACACCAGGAAGCTTCACACCCTGAGTATAGACAACGCCTTGCACCACAGCCTCGCTTATCTGCTCTACAACTCCAAGACTTACTTTAAATTCGCAGCGGATGAGAATGGCTTGTGGCTGATCTTCGCCTCCAGTGTGGACGATAGCATCACGGTGGCCCAGCTGGACCAGAAGACCTTCTCCGTCACGTCCTACATAAACACCACCTACCCACGCACCAAGGCTGGCAACGCCTTCATTGCCTGTGGTGTCCTGTATGTAACTGACACCAAGGACACCAGAGTCACCTTTGCTTTTGACCTGCTTAAAGGGAAGCCGGTCAATGTGACCTTTGACCTGAGGTCTCCAGGTGGCGTGCTGGCAATGCTCTCCTACAGCCCGAAGGACAGACACCTGTATGTGTGGGACCAAAGCTATGTCAGGCTCTACGTGGTCCACTTCATCAATGATGAATGACAAACAGCCTGAGGATGACACACACACCTGCTGACTACAACTACTAATCACTCCATCTTTGAAAACTGGTCATATTTAGGTGTCCAAAAGATACGTACACACCAGTGTCAGCTTTATCCTCCTGTCAGGTGTTGTAGTCAGTTGTGAAAAATTAGATTCACTCAAGGAAATCAATGTTTGGTCAATAATTATTATCATAGTCAAAAAGATATACTGCTGTATTCATATCCTATTGTCAATGTACTATGTAATGTAAGATTTTGGAGTTACTAATGGTGTGAACATTTTTAATCACTTTGTATCAAATAGTTCACATTTTATACAAAGTGAACTTATTACGCCACTCTAGTGTCTGTGTTGTAAGTTGTTACATTATTTTTTGTGTATTTGCATGGTGATTCTTTTATGTATTTTTATACAGATGTACATGTCACCCAGACCCAGATATCTTCTACATATAAACAGCCCACCTGCCTTTGTAGTGAAGCAGCATGGTCCCTGGTCACTTATTCCACTTGACAGAAAATTAAAACAACAGCTTCAACTCACCCTGATGAAATAAAAAGAATTTATTCACTTTACAAAGGTAAAACTCTGACCATGACCTGTTCTCTCACATACCTTCAGGCTCAAGTGCCCCAGTGAGTGTCTACCCATGATATTGGCTTCTTTTGCATTATTACATGCACACACACACAAACACGCACACCAGACACCAGTAGGACCATTGGTAAAACACACAAGATACATACAGTACACATAGTGGGCAGAAAGAGGGAGAGAAACACAAATCTCTTTAATAAATACCATACATACACTTAACAAAAGTTACAACTAATCCAGCTGGTATGATACAAACCAAAAATAAAGAAATGCTTTCATGTTTGTACAAGCTGTTGTGGTATTTCATATATATATTTATATAATTTATATATTAAAACTATTTCAAACGTTTTACTACTAGGCCAAATAAAGCCAGACATTCATTTGTATATAACAGTTTCTTCTTCAATAACCTATTTATTTGAAATAAACTTTTAGTGTCTCCAGAATTTGAGTGCAAATATCTATTCCTTATGGATGAAACAGTAAAAACAACTAGCGAGGTAACACACACTTACGTACAGTAGACTGTGTTGCACATCTCCCAGTCAGATACAGTAAAACCCCTTACATTCCTAAAATAAAAGGCAATAAGTTAAATAGTTTTAAAAAGGAATGGCCAACCAAACAAACACAAACATATAAATAATTTAAATAATAAAATAAAAAAAAAAAAAAAAAAAAAAAAAAAAAAAAACTTATTCAAGAATATCTTGTGCAAAACCAGAAGTGAACCTTTGTGTTTCTGCTCTTGGTGGGTGGGTTTTTAGGTTTGGACCAGACAGATGGAAACATTTAAATCACAGTCACAGGAGTAAAACACATCATCTTCCAAACAGGAATGTTCTAGCAGTGAGTTCGCCACACAAACAGGCATTTGAGGGCATGTGAGCGGGCAGGCGTACAGATGACAGACACAGCAGAGTGGACACGCGCTCCACGACCAACCCAGGCCGGCTTGAGCCCAAACCGGGAGAGGCCAGAGCGAGTGATGGGCAGCCAGTGAAATAGGGGCCGGGTGGGGTAAGGGTGGGGTGTCACTATAGGAGCAATGCACCATTAACTCTTCCATAAGGGCTGAGAAAAGCCGGGCAAAAAGGCAAGGGGGGGGGGGCAAAACCATTGAAACAAAATGCAGATTCCAACAACTCGATTCACACTGGAAACCACTGACTTAATAACAAACCACAGTGCTGGTTACAGTAGATGCTAAGAGATTTCAGCTGTGGGCACAAAATGACGACAGTTACACACTTTTAAAATTTTTGCTTGAGCACTTTTACAGAGCACTATCAATAGACCTGTGATTGCACCGCGTAACGAGAACAGGACATGCATAGCTTCCCTATGGACACACTCTAAGAGTAGAGATTCTTCAATAAATTACAATAAATCTAGCTTTAAAATCAAGTATGATAACTTTTGCTTGTAACTTTGCTTTCAGCCTTTGGGAAAAAAATATTTGCAGCTCCGTTTGTCATTCTGGACATGATTTACATCAACAGTAAACCCATGAACACTGCACACTCTGAAAGATGCCAAAAGCGTGGTGATCTTTTGACTAACTCTTCCCCCATCGATTATACTATTAATGCCTAGTGAGTGTTACATAAGCTTTTTGTGATTTTTCTTTGTCTTTTTCCTCTTTGGACCTGCAGAAGTGGAAGTCGGTGTTACAGGACGTCAACCAAGCTGCTGGGGATATTGTAGCGGTCGGGGAGGACCCTCATCTTCAGAGTGCCGTCTGCTCCACAGGTGAAGATGCGGTTACCGGGCCGTGTCTCCACCTGCATGACGCCAGCGCCGATGTTGCGGAAGATGGACTGCTTGGCATGCTCGTTGCTAAAAGAGTGCATGAGCCCGTGGCCGGCTAACTTCCACACCTGCAGATAGAGGAAGCATGAGAAGGGACAGAACAGATGTTAAGTTTTCTTCCAGCCACTACAACTGTTAAGTGCCAAATTCAATTCGAGCGCTGTGACGCTTTCTCAAAGCGGTGTTATAATTCTTTTTACCACACGTCTGTGTCTGTTCTTTATTAAACAGCATCCAACGGATACCAAAGTCTCACCGTAACCAGCATGGTATGGTGAGCAGAACCAGTTACACTCAAGATGGAATTAAATAAGGTAATTCATCAGGATATCTCTTCATTAGGTGACCCCACTAGATAAAAGGATCAGCTTTGGGAATTAGGTTTATTTGCTTTCCTGCTGACACTCTCATATTTATACACCAAAATATGAAATTGAAGCCAATAGCCAGTTAACTCAACCTAGCACAAAGACTGGAAGCAGAAGGAAACATCTGGCCTGGCTCTATCCAGAGGTAACAACATCTGCTTAGCAGCACCTGTACATCTCACTAATTAACACGTTCTGTGGAAAAACCCAAAAGTAAAAACGTCACGTTGTGGTGTTAAGAATGTTTATGTACCAGACTATGTATTTCTTGGCCAAGAGTGTTGTTGCCACTGTTGGGTTGCTGGGCAACCAGCAGAGTCATTTTCCAAGATAAAATGTCAGACATTTTCTGGTCCCAGCGTCTAATGGGTATTTTTCACAGTCTACTGTCATTTTATCAACCATTCATTTAACTGAGAATATAATTGGCAGACTTTTCAATAATAGAAATGATCATTATTTACAGTCCTAATTAAGTATAACAGATACACTTGCATTCCACCTTGGAAAGTCACGTTTTGCTACTTAAAATATGCCCAACATCTGCTAAAAGCTCTGCATGTCATGGAAACTGATGCTTAAGCCACATAGTGTATAATATGTATAACGTGCATAACAATCAAAGTATGTCTATAACAGCTTATGCGTTTTGGCAGGTCAGTGAGTGAGTGATGGAGCCCGAGTCACCTTCATGTTGCCCTCTGCAGAGCCAGTGACGAAGAAGTCCTCAAAGGCATCCAGTGCGAGGGCCTTGATAGCTGAGTCATGGGCCTGGAAAGTGTGGAGCAGTTGCCTCTGGCGGATGTCAAACACGCACACAAAGCCCTTTCTGCCTCCAGTGATCAGCAGCTGCTGTTTAGGAGCATATTGCAGCACAGTGGCCCCGTTCTCATGGCAGGGGAACGCTGAAGGGGTGGGAGGGAAGAAATGTGAAGTTGGATCACAAAACAACTCCATATACAGGGAAAATCATTAACATTGGCTTGGTTAAAGCATTTGGGATTTCTTACCATGGACCATGGTATTGCTAGGTGAAATCAGAGTATCCCACAGGCAAACATTTCTGTGCAAAAATAAAGATGATAATATTCAATCAATACCAACAGAAAAAGAGTAGTGTTGGTTTAACAGTGGTGTTCCTGAGTGCAGATGCTGACCTGTTATCGTTGGACTGTCCGGCTGTGGCAATGAGGCTGGAGGATGTGATGAAGGCAAAATCACCGCAGGTCTTAGTGTGGCACTGCCAACTCTGTCGGCAGGAACAGAAGAACAAAGAGTGCATATTAGTTTTAATGACTCCTATTGAGTTTTCTATCTTAAAATGTGCATGTGTATGCTGGGGTGGTGATTAAAGAGGTGACCTCACCAGGTAGGGTTTGGGGTTTGAGGATGTCTGGTTGACCTGCCAGAGACTGAGGAAACCCTCTCCATCAGCGACTCCACACTAAAAGAAGAACACGGAGCAATCAGAACAATCACACCGAATAGACAAAACACAGGCATTGCTGAATGTGTGTGTGTGTGTGTGTGTGTGTGTGTGTGTGTGTGTACCTTATTGCCCTGGGAGTTGAAATAGAGCCGGGTGACTCTAGCGTTGCCTGCTTGTCTGAAGCAAATAAGTTGCTGAGGTCTGTTCCATTCAAACATTCTCACACTACCGTCCTGAGCCCCCGTCATGTCTAACACACAGATTCACACACACACAAAGGTGGGATGACAGTAAGTAGAAGTAAATAAAGAAATATAAGACAAAAACTCAGCTGTGTACCGCTGATGACCTGATATGCACAGGCTTTAATGTAGGCACTTACAATACTGATATATGGGGTGGGATGTCATTCTCTTCACATTATTTAGATTCCTCTTCATGATCTGAAAAACACAGATAAAAACAATTACATAAAAACAGAATTTATAAAGTATGACTTCACCTGACTGTGACTGCTGTCGCTGGGTTTTCACTTTAACATAATTTCTGTGTTTACGCTTCAGTCAACACTTCATACGTTTTTTGTCTTCAGGAAATGTAACCTTTTTCAGTTTATCAATATTTCCCTAACCCTCATATTTTTGGTCCCAGTCCTATTTGTAAACATTTTTCTTGTTATCACACTTCATTCACTGGGAGTGGAAGCTGAAGGATGTTTTAGTGTGTTGGTTCTTTACAGCAGGATGATACAGCGCTCTAGACTCAAAGACCAGTCTTAAATAAATCGCAGATAAAAGTCATAGTCAGGCAGTGTTATACTGCTCAGCAACGGTTTCACAAAGCTTCCTGCTTCAATTCAGAACTTGTTGACACGAGGCACAACGCATACTCGGAGGTGAAGTTCACCCTTCCTCTTGGGTGGACTCTGCACATCAGGAAGATGGTCATCCAATGACTATCAATCCAGGCATTAAATGCTGGGATCTTATGTAACCAGACTCCCACTGCACACTTAGGAAACCCCCCCTTCCATAACTCACTGAACCTGTATGCCTGTCCTGTCTTGCGAAGTGTATCCCAGCCAACATTTATCAACACGGCTGGGACATGGAGAACCCTGGCTGCGTGTTAAGTGTGACGCAAAACTGTACCTTGGGTAGCCGGCTGTGAGAGCTGCTGCTATCTGTGTTTATATGCATCCATCTCTGCCATGGAAACACACCACCTCTCTGTATCAGCCTGCATAGACTCAGCAGGCCAGCTGTTTAGTCGTCACAGCTCAGTTTGATTTTAACAACAATAACAATTAAAAATACAGACACACTTCTTCCAAAAATGTGCAGGGGACACAGACCACAGAGTGAAATCCAAGTGGTCTAGTGCCTTTCTAAATCTGAAACATATGCTTTTTTCAAGTTTACATTTAGAACTATTGGATGTCATTAAATTTAACTGATGCATCTATTGTGGACCGCAGATTGTCAGGAAATGAAAAGACTGCAGTCATACCACAGGTCCTAGGCTGCATACAGGCCCCAAAACAGAGCTTAGTTTCCCCCTGGTGGCAATTAGTAACAACTGCATATCCGTTACTGTATATCTATGTTTGTAGTGAATAAGGTCGTACCACACTGGCTCCCATGCTGGTCTGCCCGCTGCCGAGCCACGGCATGGATGCAGAGACCGGCATCTGTGGTGGTGCAAAAGGGACAGAGCTAGCCTGGGCAATGTTGGTGTGAGAGGAGCGATGGTCTATGTCGTCAGAGCTGTAAAAGAAAACATAAAGAAAGGTGGGATTTTAGAGATGTTAAGACTAAGACAGTGTGCAGTTTGGCTCCCATGCTGGTCAAACTGCAACTTTGTTTCTTTTCATCTGCGAACTGCCCTGAATCTGACCTGCGTGACTCTTTATCAAAGTCCTCCCCTATCCAGGTGTAGGGCTGGACAGCCACTAGAGTAGACACGTCGACCTCCTGGACGTCATGAGTGGAGGCCAACACTATCTCGTTAGAATTAGCCTAGGAAAGGAGGGAACCAGGGAGGAGAGAGACAAGGAGGGAGGAAAAGGCATGATTAAAGGTGGACTTTGCAACATTTTCATTTGTATATTCAGAATAAGGTACTTGGAAAAGATGCTGACTTCATGGTGTTGTATTTACCCTTTATTTAGTACCAAATTACACAGTTATTTCCAGGAAATAAATATTATGGGCGTGTAAAATAAAGAGTCTCCCGATATTTTTTTAATCATACACACTCACACATAAAACTTACCTTATTGATGGCAAACGCCATGATTATATCAGACTCCTTGTGGATGATTTTAGCCTTGCCTCCTGGGTATCCCAGATCTGCCTCCACCTGGAAAAGCAAAGCAAACCGATACATCAAGGTTCACGACACACTAAAGCTACAGTGCTCTTTTCTGCTTTGAAAAATTAATGCTCAGAAGCCTGTTCTTCACAAATACTGTTTATACATAATAAATACTGTTAGGTTAATTTCCATCTATAAGGATTAGGACAGAAAACTATATACCTCCAAAACACTTGCTTTGGGCTCTATAAAAAAATTCCCATTTCCCATGAAAGTAGCATAAAGTAGAGCCACATTCACAAGGAAACATGTAGAGGTATACAATTAAATATTGACAATTTTGCCTGTTGATTTGGGTTCCCCCATTGACGACACCCTACATGATTAGCAAGCCTCACACAGCCCTGACAGTGAGCATGCAAGTTAGTAGATCAATTGTAGGTGCCAACTCTCTTAAAAGGTCTTTTTTTTCTTAGCTTTTTTTTTTTTTTTTTTGCTTTTGGTCCAGCAGAATCAGTCCAGCTAGAGGGGAGAAAGGAGTGAGAAACACAGGGAGACGTGTTATTGGTAGGGATCGGATGTGAGGTTATGTGAGTGGATGCCATAGGTGTCCCAGGGAGAGGGAAAGATCAGACGTTAGATCTAAGCGTAAGAGCCTTGAGTAGATTTTATGCCAGAAAAATTGCCAGAGCAGTCACTTTCAGTCCAAGCTGGAGAGGAGACATCACAGATTCACCCAGTTTGGTGCTGCCTCTTAACCATAACCTGCAAACCCGAGCCCTGTGCAGCTGGTGCAGTAATTATTCCAAAGTTTAATGCACTTGCTCCTTCAAGCTTGGCTTTGCAGTGACTCTTCCAGACAGACAGACGGACAGACAGAGCCAGGGCCTGGACTGGTACAGTAAATGATACTACCTTATAGGGACTGCTAGCTCCTGCTATGCAGTTTTGGCTTATACGGTCCATATGGTTCTCTACAGACTACACAACACACACAGAGGCAATATAGACACAGAACACGCCAACACAGCACGACACAAGACACATGCACAAACACAGAAAAATAAAACATGGAATGAAAATAAAATAAAAAAGGCTGAATCGGTGATAAAATGTAAATAACTCTAAACTCAATCCATCTCATTAGCACAGAGTCATGTAGCAGGATGAATGGAGATAAGAAGTGTGGATGTGACAGTTTAATTTGAAGTTAAGTGGTTACTCCATTTAGCAAAAACTGAAATGAAGCAGTCTGCCATGAAAGTGATTACATAATGAATAGCTCCAGACATCAGAGAAGGCAGTGAACTGCCCTGCTCTTTATTACAGATGCCTGAGGAGTCAAAGCAAAGATAATGACAATAAAAAAAATATCAACAACAGAGATAAATGCTCAGTGAGCACTTCTCTGTGTGAGCACTTCTCTGTGTATAACAATGAAGTGATGGATTTAGATTAATGGTAAGACTTGGGTTTCAAATTACCCCGCAGTTATTTAAATTTATGTGTTGTACAGTCATTTATGATGAGTGATCAGTTTAAAGGCCTCTGATAAAGACCTCAGTAAATCATCATCTCCAAGCTTAAGTGTCTTGCAATGCAGACTGTGTGGATTCTTCAGAAATGAAATTAAAATATATAGTGAATTGGCCCAAATATACAATTCTCTGACCACAAACAAAAACCAGGAAGATTACACTTGTTTGGGTATCACAGAAATAATACAAATTCTTTTTTTCAGTTTTTTGCTCTCATACTTGCACACACTTCCTCATGTTCTTAGAATGAGACAGATTTTCTTTTTTAGGCTTCTGCAGTCTTCTAACATGACATCTTGACACTACATTTCTTGGCTGCATGGTAGTCGTTTGATGACCATACGTATCTCATTAATCACTCATCATTATGGGCCTCATGTGGTTAACATGGCCTACATTTAGCTACTTTTTTTCCCCACATGCGCTCACTCTGTCTTTTCATCTGTCGATCCTACCACTGTAAAGTTCAGTGACAGTGACTCGTCCAAGTCAGGGGGCTATGACTCTCCAACCTCTGGTAATTAAATGCAATAAATGTGCTTTTAGAAATGTAATTATTTAAAATATAACATATATATTACATTAATTGTGTTCAGGGAAGTGAACTAAATAAATAAATAAATGAATGAATGAATTGATGAATGAATGAATGAATGAATAAAACAAAAATGCAAAGATTCTGGTAAATATGAACTAACATGACTGTTAAATAAAACAATGGCAGGTTTAATCATCATAGATAATGAACACTGAACTGAGGAAAAACACGAGCAGACATTGTTTCTGTGCATGTGGGCCACTGACCTCACTCTGCTTCCTTTTCTTAGTGAAGATGTAACGGATCAAAGTCTCCTGAAGAACTTCCTGTTTGACCAGGAAGTGCCAAAGACGTCGGGCAGGGAAGGACTGGTGGTTCTTGGTCCTGAAAGAAAAAATATGGACAAATAATCTAATACTGCTCTGTGTTGTAAGTAAGTTGTAAGTATACAAGCTGTAAGTACAATCTAAAAATATATATAAGTATCAGTCATCACATCTAACTACTGACTGTTGGCTGTTTAATTAAGTATCCCGACCATGTGAATCGGTTGTGTAGCCAAAATATTTCAAAAAATGTGTTTTATAATTAAACAAACTACTTCTACTACTTTTACTTCATGACATTATATACAGTGTGTCAATAATGTGGCGCTGACTTTGTATTTCTGTTTTCTTTCTGAATTTGAAATTTGCCACTTTTGGCACAAAGATGCTTGATGTTAATTCACAACAATACTGTTTCCTCCACTCCTCAAAGTCAAAGTAAAACTGTTGCTAGAGTGGCATATTTTAAGAGTTGTACTTCTTAGAAAAGAGCAAAAAAAAAAAACAAAAACACACACAAAAACATAACCCAAACTAATGGTTTTTTAACGCAGCCCTTGTGTGTGATATGTGTCTATATTTTTGTGTACTGTTTATGATTTCATACTCACTTGAAGGGTGTGTTGTCTGGCTCCAGCATGGCCTTGTGCCGGAGTATGGCGGGGCCACCTCCTGCGCTGAGGTCAGTAGGGTAAGTGTTGATGTAGTTGGGAGGCGGGCCGTCGAATTTGTTCATTCGCTCCAGCAGAAGCTGCTCCCAGTTCTCTAAAGTCTTCAGCACAGCGTTGCTGAGAGGAGAGATGACTGGCAGGTCTGTGACACAAACACATACACATATAGATGTACAGCAGATACTGTATAGAGGCAGCAGCAATGCCAATTAGTAGGATTAATGATGCTGTGAGTGTGTGTACCAGTGAAGTCAAGGCCAGTGAGAGGGAGGAAGTTCTTGACGTTGTGATGAGCAAGTTTCACCATGACGAGGCGGATCAGAGCCCAGCTGTGGACCACACAGGCAGACGGACACACATGCATGAAAATTCAAATCTGGAAGCACAGGCTCCAAAACTGGATGGCATAAAAACAAGAAAGGCAAGGCCCTACCTGTAGGAGTTGGGGTCAGAGTGCTCCGTTATCTGTGTGTCAGAAAGGAAGGCGTCGTCGTCATCTTCATCATCCTCTGCGCCGCTTTCATCTGAGTCACACAGAGCATTGCTGTCTGACAGCGGCAGGAAGGGCTGAGAGGGAGGAAATAATGATGGAGGAGAAAAAGCAAATGAAAACGTCAGGTAGGAAGAGAGAAATAGCCTGAAGACTATGAACCACAGGTCTCATCAGTCAATTCCATATAGGTAGCATTCACTGCCTTACTTTGGCCACAAAGTAGTCCCACATGCTCAGCTCTGGGGGAATGAACTTCTCCCTGTAGGCGGGTCTTTCTGTGGGCACAGGAGGTGGGTTGGCTGGCGTCTCCTTCACGGGGCGTCCGGGAACAAGCATCCTCATGTTGAACCGACGCCTGTATCGGTCCACGTCCTCTGCTGGGGGCTGCGGGGGAGCCACTGGGGGCAGGAGAAGAATGATGGTTAATTTGCAGCGGACAAATGCCGAGGATGAGCTGAGACTCAGTGTCATTTTTTTAAAGCCAAAGGAAGGTCAAGAAATAGATCAGGAGGAAGTGAACCGCATCCACACCCTACACAGAGCACAGTATACTGCACATCCATGACAGAGCTGAAAAATAACCTTATTGCTGTCTAAAAGGTGGTTCCTGTCTGCAGTATAACTTTGAGTCCTATGACTTCCATGAGTCATAGCACAGGGATGAAAATCAATACACTTGGAAAAGAGGAGATGCAAATGCACAAATACAAACACTTAGGATGGAGGCACAGGGCAAGACACACTAGGCTGTGCACAAACCTGCACCATTATCCTGGGTGACTATCTCTGGCATCGCACCAGACAAAACAAGACAAGACACAAACCAGAGTAGACAGTGCAGTTAGACACACAGATACTACACAGACCATTACACAATTGAATCAGCAAATATTTGATGTAGTGTGTGGCACAAAATACACACAGAAAACACATCAAACAACAATGGTGAATTTGTTGAGCAGTTGTGCGTTAAGCGTTTTTTGAATTTTTTTTTTTTATGTATCCACAGCCCTTGAAGGAGGCAAACATGATGAGTGATTGGTGAACGCAACATGTTTATTTAGTTTTAAAATGGGTGTTCATTAGTACATGATAGAGAGGCATCGACATGTAACATTTGTGTATGGATGTGTGTTCGTGACATGCATGTACAGTTTTTTCCGCAGCGCTCAAAAAGGGCAGATCTTAACATTTGGCAAAGTGACTCCTATCAACAGGCTGGCATTTGGGAGAACCCCCCCCCCTCATCCAGCTCTTCAAAAGGCTCTCGGCTTTGCTGAGAGCTATCTCTGACTCTACAGTGATATAGAGTCTAAATGCCAGCCCATATCTTCCTCCCACACAAATACAATGTGAGCACAGATTACTTTGGCCTAATGAATATGGATGAACAGTGTCAACAGACTTAGGCTTACACAGCACAGCTACTCGGGAACTGGCTTAATTTCTACAAATCGAAAAATCTGACAGTCACACAAGAGCTACTGTCAGTCTATGATGTAGTTATTACCTCTACTACAAACTACTGAAATACAATAACTCTGCTCCATTCAAATACCATGTAAACATTTAATGCTACAAACTGGACAACACAGGACTAGTTACTCAGCTCCGGCTCTGCAGAGGTATTCCATTAGAGTGATAACTTCTCGAGGTGTACCTGGTTTAGTCTCAGATTCAGATTTAGCCTGAGAGGGCTGCTCAGCCTTGGCGTCTGAACAATCCTGGCTAGGCCCAGCAGTTGCTTCAGTGGTACCGCAGAAATGACACAATGAGATGAGCATAGAGGACATTACAACATATACATGCAATGCAATACATGTTCACGCGCACGCTCACGCACACTCACACAAACACACACAGCTGTTGGCTTGTCATAACACTGAACACAGATGACTATCTTCATAGCACTAGTGGGCTTTGTTGTTTGTAATGGGCATTCAGTAGTAGCTGCACAAAAGAGAGAGGGGTAAGTCAAGCATTTGCAACAATGCAAACCTGTACAATTACCATGCACTGCAATCCTGCAAACCAGCACTGCAATCCACCAGCCCAGTTACTCACAGCTGGCCTTAGTTGCTGGTGCCACAGCGCCCGACTCCTCTCCCCTTGAAAGGGGATGAGGGGGTCGTTTGGGGCGCTGGGATTCAGTGGGGATGGGAGTGGGGTTTGGGGTGAGGCTGCTCTGCTCAGGTCTTCCTGTCTCGTCTTGAGACTCCTCTGGCCTTGCTGCCTCAAAATCAGCTGGCACTGGGACACAGGGCAGAGGGCACACTCACACAAGACACTACACACCAGCAGCATCTCAGGACAGGACTAAGTTAATATCTGTGTAATTATGGAGATAGAGCCAGAGGGATGGAAGTTTTGCCCCAGATGCATCTGATCAGAGATAAGTCAGGATGTAGAAAGCCAACAAATGGAAGTAGAAGAAGACAACGGGAGGAGCATAATAAAGGGATAAAAGACAGATAACGAAGACCATGGAGTAAGACTTAAGACAGCAATGACATGATGGAAATAAACTTAAGCAATTAACTACAAAATAATAATTTTACCTGGCGGGGCCTCAGGTCTCTTTGGCTTAATAATGACTTTGGCTCCTCCTCCAAAGACAGCTGCCCACATGCGGTTGTTGAGGGGGTGTGCAGCCAGACGGAAGAGTTCATTGCTGCTGTGAGTGCCCAAGCCATGAATGAGCAGTGCGAGATAAACAGCCACGACCGCTTCACACAGCAGCACGTTGAGCCTCGGCTGGTCCTCCTCCCTGGCAGACGTCAACAGAGAAATCAGGGACGACACACCTGCAGAGAGAGGACACGCACACACACACAATAGATTAACCTGTAATTTACAAAAATAAGTTCCACAGACAAACAAAAACACTATTTCTGACAACATTTGCACAATGGCGTGATCAGTCTCTGTCTTTCCCTTTCCTTCCCAGAGGCCATGAAGCTCCTATTATAGAACACCATCTGCCTCTCTGCATAAACGCAGACTGCCTGCTTTGCTCGGCTCTTCCTCGCCCTCCGCTTTTCATACTCTCTCTCAATCATGTCTTTGATGCTCGCACATACTTCTACACGTTCTGTGACGACTAACTTAGCTTCAATCTCCATAAAATCATTTGTGAGAAAATAAAGACAAAAACACAAAGATGCAGAACCTGATAGAAAAGTTGTCCTTCTTTAAAAAAAAAAAAAAAAAAATGTATAAAGTCTAACTCAGTTTGATCCCAAACATGATTTGTTACCTGGCCACTGTGCAGGAGCGGAGTTGGGAGTTATATGTTCTTCAATGCTTTCTGTGCGGAGTCGTTTCCTCTCACTGAGTAACAGGCCCTGGTACACCATCCCTGTAAACTGGTTGGCCTCTGTCTGGCTGCTGCAAAGCCAATGACACAAAGGTAAACCAAGGAGTTCCTCCCGCACAGAAAAATACATATTCAACATTTCTGGGAAACACGCTCATGAAGTCAGGATGTGGTTAAGCCAAGCTTAGCGTCAAACACATTTTAAGGGGAATAAATTCTTGCAGGGACTGTTGAGCATGTGGCCCCTTCACTGAGGCACAGTTACCTGTAGCTGTGGCTGTCACACAATGCTTGATAGACGCAAGCAGAGAGAGATGCTGCTAGTGTGTGTAGAGCATTCACCTGAGGGTGAAAAACACACACATTTTATTATTCAACATCAAAATGAACGACTTCAGAAGACTGTGAGAAATGCTGTAGACGATATACTGACCCGATCATCCATGCTGTCAGGATGCGGCGGGGCCTCCATGAGGGTGATGGTGTGGAGGATGTCGTGAATGTGGTTGCTGAGGTGAAGAACGGGATTTGCTATGACGGTCTTGGTGGGGGCGATGCAAGCTGATAGCAGAGGGAGTGTAGTCGGCAGAGGCAGAGGAGACTGCAGCTGTTTCACTGTGGTCTCCTACAGGGTGAGACAAGAAGATATACATTTTGTTTTTGCTGAACAGAGAAAGTAGAGGCACATAACATACAGTATGTGTACGTATGAGTGTGCTTGTGTACCTGCTGGCTCTCCTGCAGAAGGAACAGAAGCTCCATGCGTACAGAGGTGACTCCGCCTCCCTTGGCTCCATGAAGGCTGCAGTAGGACAGGAACACCCTCAGCAGGGCCTGGTTCTTCCTCAGCCACGCCTTGCGCCTCTCAGAGTGCTGCTGCTTGGCCTGAAGACGACGTCGCTCCATCTGGTGGCGCTCATACGCCCCGGCCTCCGTCTGCTCCAGGGCCTCCTCCGAGATGTCCACTGATGCTGAACGCTCTCCCCAGCGCTCCACCTCTGAATCTTCCTCCTTCCCCTCCACCTTTGTGTTATTTATGGTGAATGGTGAAACAGGAGGAGGAAAACACTTTTGCTAATACCTTGTACTGCATAATTGAAATATAAAGTTGTCAAGACTACATGAAATACAATCAAAGTGCACCTTGTAGTTGCAGATCGTATGCATGCCTGCTATTTCCTTCTCCAGCCAATTGTAGAGCTGAAAGCGGAGCTTCCCTCCATCCACCTCAAAGCCAGTGGCCAGTGTACGCAGCTCTGTCATCAGGATTTTCAGACAGGCACGGAACTTCAGCTGCTCTGCTATCACATCTACCTCTGACTCACCCTGAAATATATGAGAGTGCGTTAAAGGAAAGTGTTTAGGGATGTCCAAACTTACAATTCAAGTCCACCAGGGCTCTCTGGCACACTTTCTGAAAGCTTCCACAGAGAGACGACATTCTGGTTCCAGACTTAAGCAAAACGCACCTATTTTTTTTAACATAGTAAAGCTTTATCTTGCAAATTGCAAATGTGGATTCCATTAAAAACCTTTTAGAAAATCATTCTGAGATGGATTACAGGGTCAAGACATTAACACTGGTCTTATCTACGGTTGGGGTTTTACAGTAAATCTCATTTCATGACACATTTGAAACCCTCCTGACCCAGTGTCATGTCAGTTCAGCTACTTTTGCGTGAGATGTTAAATCCAAATGAGTTTCATTTGAATACTCTTCTGGTTGTGAAACACCCCTATACCCCAGCTAACTCACAACAGGAACTGTCCTAGTCCAGGATCTGTCCTCACATGACATCAGAATGTCATTTAATGTTATACATTAAAAGTGAACTTTGCAATAGTTAAGCAATAACTTGTAGATTTTTTGTATTTTAGAGATATTTAAATGGAGACATTTTCAATGTTTTATGTATAATCATCCTATCCTATAATCATTCCAGTATTTGCAATTGTTGTAAATATGTTAAATATATTATTACTGCCTGTGAGTCCGCTCTCTGCAGTTTGGCCCCACCAGTCCCTCCCCCATCTGCTTTGGTCTCGGGCTCTGGTTTCTTCATAGTTAGACCATCATCATCATCTTCATCCTCATCCTCCTCCTTGTCATCTTCCCAGTCCAGCTTCAGCTCATCGTCCTCCACCTTGACCAAAGGCTGGCTCCAGTCTAAGCCACCAACACTATCATTTCCTCCCCAGGCAGGGGCTGCTGGGGTGCCCCAGTCCACACTTCCCTGGGTGCCATTTTCCAGGGGTTGGGTGGAGTTTAAGTTGGCCTTGGATGAAGCTTTGCTGAGAGGGGAGGAGCCAGATTTCTTGGTAACTTTGGGAATCTTGGATAGCACCTCCAGAGCCAGAACTGGGCAGCCCACCTACAGAAGATTTAGATTTGATTCAAACCATGTCCAAACATGTGCTACAGTATGTAACTTTTGCAAGTTTGATTTTGCAATTAACATTTTATCAGACAAAACAACTGTAATAAAAGAGGCAGATGAAAAGGTCCCAACGTTATCAGAAGAATTGGATGTGAGTGGGCGGCCATATTACTGATGAGCGCACCTTGAAGTGTGCATTGGCAGTAGTGAAGAACAGTTTGCGCTCTATAAGGTTGATCTCATCTGCGCTGCTCTTCTCAGCAGTGAGGCCCACAGTTGTTGCCGTGCCCTCTGGGTTTGCAAAGTGGCGACGGATGATCAAAGGGTGTGTCCTCAGGTAGTTATAGAAACTAAACACCACAGGGTTGCAAGATTTCACCATCACATCTAACATAGAGGGATAAAGAAAAGGGAGAGGAAAAAGAAGCCTTTAAGCATAGCACATGATACAACAGGTTAAAGTGGATCTTGTCCCAATCTTGTGATCGTGTAACACTGACTGAAATGTCTGCAACCAACTGACCGGGGTTATCGTCATCCTCTTTGGGGATTCGTTCCAACAATGTGTCCAGGGCTCGGGTGTAATCCTTCAGGATCCAGTAGGCTATGCTGCGGAGGAATGGGTCGGGGTGCAGCCTGGAGCAGTGGTAACCGCTTCCGTCCCTGTTACAGCCCAGCACCTTCTCGTAAAGTAGGCCTTGGCAAGTGGATGAATTCTCAAAGTCAGCCTCATACAACCTTGCTACTATCATGGCTAACTGGAGATCCTCCATCTTTTCCAGCAACACCTACACAAGACAAGACAACACAAGACAACAGAGGAGAGGTGAGACTGCGTTCAAACTGCAGTTTAAACAAGAAATTTAAGTAAGCATGCATTAAAGCACAAAAATTTTACACCTTTTAAGATGGTAATTTTCAATGCTACCAATGCACAGAGCTGAAGCATACAGGGCTCATACTTCTATCTGTATATTTTGACTGTGTGCATGGAAAACCCAGGCCAAGGAAAACTATGTGGGTTTTTTATGCATTTTATCAGTGTCATTTAGACTTCCCTCATGTGATTTAAAGGCTGCAGAATTGTATGCTCTCTCAACAAGAAATATCTGCATTATTAGTGATGTAGTGATTTAACTCTCATGCAGACACACCGTCACATTGTATTTCAGCTAGAGCAAGCTGAACAGTAACCCGTTATGTCTATGAATCTGGTGTGTTGTTTAGTGTAAAAGTGTATGTGTGCTGTTCACACCTCTATGGCGTCTTTGAGTGATCCAGCCAGCAGGAAGAAAGCAGCGGACTGTTCAAAGCGCTGTTTTCCCAGCAGTGAGAAAGCATTTTTCAGAGCTGCTTTTCGCCAGCGGTCTTCACTGAAGTTGTTCTTGAAGAACTGCGTCATCTTTTCATCGTGCTGAGACCTGAGAGAAGAAAACCACTCAGCTCAGAGTCTTCGTTGAAATTAGACTATTACTCAATTCAGAATAATTATGTGTCAAGACACAGTGTCCTACCTGAAGAGCCCCCACAGAACAGCTTTCTTCTTCATAGCCAAGTAGAACAGAGCAGCATCTAAAGGGTCGTTGTGTCTCTGGAACGCAGCTTTACCTAACTGATTGCACACAAACATTACAGTAACTAAATCAGTAAATTTCAGTTTTCACTAATTGGCTGGAATGATGTTAAGTGTACATCAAAGACAATATATGATGCAGCATGTCAAAACGCTAACTGCAAATTGTCACATGCCAGTATAAATGTTCCCCTCATTTAGCTATTGCTAAAGACCTATGTGCATTAACTATTGTTTTTTTTTTTTGCACTTTGCTCTTCAGAATAAACACAGCTACTAAACAACCATTATAAATGTATATTTCATTGTAGGAAATGAATTTCAGCTGCTTAGTATACAGAAACACGAACGTCTCCAGATTTTAGTCAGTACAGGTTGAACAACAGGGGGTGCACACATGACAGGAACAATTGATCTGAACGCTCTATTTTTAAATCTTTTGATGTCTTTGTTTTGTTGGGACGTGCTGGTTTAAATGTGTTTTTGGAATCTGGTAAAACATCACAACGAAGTACAATAAATTACTCTATCATAGCTGCAGCCACCATGTGTCTGACACAAGAAGTATCCTAAGCTTTACAAAGCCAGTATTAACCGCAGGGCTGTTGGAAAGGATTGCATTCTATTGTAATTTATATCTGCTTTTGTTGATCAACCTACCTACAGTGCAGAACTTCCTGCAAATTGTTTATAGACAATATATGATATTTAAATATCACAGTTAGCTATGTTTTCCTCGTTTCCTTTTCTAGTTAAGTCCCACCATTTACATCACTGTCCTCATGTTATAAACTGTCAATCCACAAAATACAGGAAAGGAAATTACACTGTACTTGCATCACCATGCGCTATTTTTTTTATTCATTATTCTTCTGAATCTTCCAGTAATAACTGAATTTTTCCTGGTACCTTTTCCACCATTTTCCGCAGAGTGTTGATGTTGCGTATCCACCAACCCACTCCAACGGCTCTGAGCTCAGACCACTGTGGGTCGCCTCTCTGCATGGCTGGTATCATGTTCAGCAGCTCCTCTTCGGCTTCTGAGTGGAAGGCCCATGCAAAGTGGCATGTTGATAGGCCTGGTGCAGCAACAGAAAGAGGCAGAGATTATATGCACCAGAAATCAATAGTTCATAGCCAAACATCTGACAATGTGGTGGTACTATTGTCATAAAAACAATATTTTATATATGTGTCACAACAGCAGTATAATGAGCAGTGTGTTTTACCCTGGTGCAGCAGCTGCATGCGGTAGAGGGGGGGCAGAGAGGTGAGCAGGCAGGTATGAAGACGCATGGCCAGCAGGTACCTCAGCCCACACTCATCGAGAGCTTCACCGCCTATAAAAACACAACACCAGGGAACCGTCAGCTTTGTCACCATGATGCCGAAGACCACTCTGTTAAATGGCAGCCAGAAAGCACACCACTCTAAAACTCCAGTATCACTTGAGTTCACTGAATCCTGTCAGAGACTGTGTCTCTCGTCCCTGAACCTTCTTACCCTCTGTGTGCTTACTTAGCCCTGGAACAACCTGCTAATGTCTTCCTCTCAAAAGACTAAATAAATAGGATGGAAAATTGGAGAAAAAGACAAAGATAATGGAAAAATTGTTGCGTCTGTTTATATACAGTTAAAGAGGAACAGCATACGCACTGTTGTTTATGTTAATAAAGATTTGATGGCTGGAGATTAACTATATCCAGGAACACACAATCAAGAAAAATTATGCTTACTTTTAATGTCTATAACCTTTTGTCAACTTTAATACAATATTATCTCTTACCAAGGTTAAAAGTTAATGGCAGACATTAAGGCGGGTCAACACGCCAAGTTACAATACAAGCCAATTCTGCAGGTATGGTTGTATCTGGTATCTTATTGTACAACAGCTTGGATTGCCACAGGTTACTGTCACATTGATGTGAGCATAAAAATCAACACTTTAAAATGGCAAAATAACTAAAGCTAAAGCTAAAATAAACCAGTTCTATAGACAGCCAACCATGATATATTGTTAGGTCATCAGATAAAAAACTGAGAGATATACTGCTAGTTGGAAAGGTGTATAATACAAGGAGAATCACGCTTCAGATGTTACCTAAAGATATGTGGATTATTAAACTTATTTCAGTGTTATGTTACAATTTAAGGTAGAGTGTGTTTATTGTGGTTTGAAATAATATGATTAATATTTTAATGTGGTGATGACTCCTCCTCAAGGAAAACAGACACAACAGTCTCTAACCTCATTAAACCTTGATGCAATATCTTATGTTTACTCTATGTTATATGATCTATTGTACATGTCACAAGTATGACTGTAACCCATACACACAGACATATATAAATATACTGACCTGTGTACTGTTGATCAGTGGAGCTGGTGACCTCAGCACTGGTGGTTGCAACAGTATCAGCCAAGGCCACCAAGAACATTTGCTCTAGCCTGGTCAACCCTGGCAGGCTGGAGTGCATCAGGTGACTGGACAATACCTGAGCACACAGAGGAAGAATGTGAGTAAAGGTGTGCAACGAGACACTCTGAGCAGCAGACTGAAAGGTATGCAACGATGACACACTGATGGATTTTTACAATGTGAGGCATTACCGTAAATTTTTTTTACAGTTCATTTTTGTTACCTTGCCTTAATATTATCCTATTATTAATTTGACTTTGCAAGCACTGTACAGTAATAAACACATCCTCATTGAGAGAATATTTCTCAGATATAATTGGATTATTATGTGCAGATTAGCCTGTTATTATTATCATGTCTCCTCCCCATTACTACCCTTGCCATTGTTGTCAACTGGATGTTACATGGTTAGAATTGTACTGTTTTAGCCATGATATCACAGCACCATTGACGTGTCATTGCCACGTTATCAACATTTTTGTTTGTTTTTTTTTGTTTTGTTTTTTTTTTATGGGAAATTGGAGTATGAAGCAACACCTGAGCATGCTCTGGTCCAAAGTAGGTAGGTCCATATTGAGAGAGGTTGATAACTCGAGACTTCTTCTCTGGTTTGTCGGTGGCAAAATTCACAAAGTCATCTGTGGTGACCGTTGGCACCTGTTCACACAAAGAAGAAAGGAGTTAAAGTTTAATAGTGGACTACACCTTCAACAACTAACTCCCTTTAACTACCTACCTGGAAAAGGTCAGCATACTGGTCCTCTGTGGACTTCTGGGTTCCTTCACTGTCGGCCACCTTAGCTCCCTTGGCAGCCTCTTCTGCTCCCTTGTACGAGGTGTCAAGGTCAGCTAACATGAGCGCATAAAGGGGCAATGGAGGGATGGAGTTGATCTCTGTGTAGTCCCTGCCGCCGTCACGGCCAGCCACAATGGTGTCTTTTGCTGTGCTGCCAGTCACACTGATGGTTCGGGACAGATGTCTCCTGGCTCCGCCCTCACCTGCCTCCACATCCCTCACCACAGCAACTTCCCCGGCAATACACTTCACCAGGTGAGCGAGGATGGCCTGATATAGAGAAGAGCAATAGGTTACACAGTGTATACAACGATATAGATTAGATGAGCTACATCCCGACACACATGATCTATTAGACAGTGTCTGTGTACATCTGACTTTTTGGGTGGGCCTTGTTGCACTCTAGCGCACCACAGATTTTAATCATTTAATTTAAGACCCACCTTGGCACGGCGAACCTTGCCCAGGTCCATGAGTTCCAGCAGCTGGGTCGGATGGTACTGGGGTAGAGTTGGGGACAGTGAGTGAGCTGCCTCAAACAGTCCTCCTTCCTGAAGTCCTGCTGGGGCACGAAGGGCCTCATCCACGGCAGGACTCCCTTCAAAGACACTCTTAGACCTGGCTCTCCCTTCAAAGACTGAGGAGGAACCTGCGGTTTGACCTCCAGCGATGTCTGCGGATGAGAGGTTGCCCTCCTCTCCCTCACCAAGCTTCTTGTCCTGATGCCACTGGGCATACACGTGCATTTCACAGTCCATGCCCACCACCAGGATGCCGTCCCTCACCCAGGACAGGGAGACTGGCAGAGACGGTGTGCCGTCCACGGAGGACAGGAGGTCCACGGACCGAAGCAGAATCCAGCGTGAGCGGATGCCCTGTTTGATACTGCCCCCTAGAGGAAGGGTGATGACAGCCACTCCCTCTTTGCTGCTAGTTTGCTCATTGACCATGCCAGAGATGCGGCCGTACATGAGAATGTTGGATCCAACCCCCACAGTGAGGATGTGAGATCCATCCTCCTTTGACAGCCAGTCCAGATGCACATAGTGCTTAATGTTGGGGGAGCTGTGGTCTCTGCTCATGTACAGGTCAGACCTGGCAGGGAAAACATTATTATTAACTTATGAAACACACATAGCTGTAAACATACAGTGGCACAGAGAAAATCATGCAAACACATAAGCAGTGCCCTCCTGACCTGCTGTAAACAAAGAGGTTGGAGTCCACACTGACTCTTGGATCCAGGGTTGAAGAGGGTCTGGTGAAGTCGTCCAGGTGGAGAGTTTGCTCTAAAACCCACTCGGAGCCACCGGTGGACTCACACTCATAGATGGACACATGCATAGAGAAGTTCTCTCCAGAACCCTGCAGCTGAGGACAAGAGGTGCGTTTACTTAAATAGTCTAATTTCTTAGAATATGTCAAATCTATAGATACTGTAGACACGGGGAAGCAGTCAGCCAGGCGTGTGGGCTCATAAAAATACCTCATCAGTCCCCACACAGACCTTTCCCCTGCATCACATCCCAAGGCACACTGAAAACCCAGACTCATAAGCCAGACAGCTCTGCGTAAACTGCAGCTCAGTTCAATGACATCCAGCGCCAGAGAATTCAAATATAGAATAGCTTTGTGAAATGGAGTTAGATCCTCAGATAGTCAGGTTTTATCACCTTTTCACTGATGGCTAATGACTGTGAGCACTGATTCCAAACACACTGCAATGTATTATGTGAATAATGCATATGTTTATCTAATCTTCTTCTTCCCTCACTGCTCTCCGCTTTACATAAATATGTATTTGTATGCCGATATATGGAATTGTTATCTGTTTTGCAGGGTCAAGGCTATACAGCTAAACGGTATTAATTCACTGCATTTACATTTTTATTGCAATTTTCCACCTCAAGGTGATTGGCACACTTAAATTAATTTCCACATTGCTATAGATGCTGAATACAATAAAAAAAAACGCCGTTTCAAAGCCAATTTCCTACCTGTCCTTGTCGTGGCTGTTTAAAGGCCACCGCCAGCCTGCCGATGTAGGAGCAGGACACAGCTACAGGCCGTCCCGACACATTCACAGCACTGTTGTTGTCTTCCTCCTCGTTCATCAGAGCCCAAGGCTCCCAGCGGTATGCCCGGTTGTCATGCTCATCCTCACTATACCCTTCATCACCCTCCACAGCACAGCGCCAGAAGCGCACGCGAGAGTCAGAGCAGGTAGTAACAATCAGATACGGAGCCAGGCACACAGGGTAGATAGAGGAGGAACTTAGATGACCTAGCAGAAAGAGGAGGCAGTACAAAAACATGAAAACATGTTCTACAGTTTCTTGCATTAACCTGATTTCTTGGTTTCTTGCTTGCTACATAACGTGAAAAAAAGATTATTCAGGTATTTCTTGGAATCTGCCCGACTTGACGTAAAAAGATGGAAACCAAACAAACAGAGGCACTTTTCAGATTTCATGTTTCATTGTTAAACCAACTGCCCACAACCTAAAATAAATGTAGATCTTTTGGGAGTATGGAAAAAAGGGGTTTTACACATTCATTTTAATTTAGCAGCTACAAGTTGTGGTGAGTCATATGTGTGATAACTGTGTGTCCATCCCAACCTGCAGAGGGGGTGGCCCGCGTCACCTCCACCCCATGGGGCAGGTCAAGCCGCTTGCTGTACACCAGTTTGGAGCTGAGGATGAGTTTGCTGGCTGATTGCAAGTTGGCGGTAGAGGCTGACCGGGGCAGGGGTCTGATAGGAGAGGTCTCAGGAGATGAGTCGGCATTCACAACTTGATTGGGAACCATTAGCTGGCTCTGGAAGCTATAATCTGGGCTCGGCTCATCTGGACACAGGGACACAGGATTATTATAGCTGGCCTACACCTCAGTAGAAGCAGCTGGGTGTAGATGAAAAGGTCGACTTCACATTTAAAGCTTAAGAATATTCAGAACCCTTATAATTATGGTAGTAACCGCTCAGCTATGTGTCCCCTTTACTTACCAACACAGGCCTGCACAGACTTGAGGTGCAGGTGCCACATCTGTAGGACTGAGTTCCTATTGAGATCCTTTTCTATGACCACCAGGAAGAACTTCTCAGAGAATGGGGCAGGTTGATAATCTGGACATGGTAAAATGACATTATTATCTTCTAATAACAATCAGGTTTGAAAAAGTATCATGAAACAAACATAGAGAGTTAAATTTTTTTTTCTTTTCTATACCTTCACCAGATGGAAAGACCGGTGTGTATGCTTCTGGTGGTTCTTTCTGGGGCTTGTAACCTAGAATGAAGTCCTCTTGGAAGACATGCAGCAGCTGGGTGTTGGCGCCACACTGGATGCACATGGACACAGCATCAAACAGGTTATTATGTCTGTTGATCAGAGGGTTTCACAATTTCAAGCTGAATTGGGTGTAAAAAAAAAAAAAAAAAAAAAAAAAAAAAAAACACAGAGCAGCTCCTCACTTGATTTGTGATGACGTCCAACTCTATGATACATCCGGGTCTGGCGGTGGACTGCTGGCTGACAATGTTGAACACTTCACCCACCAGTTTCTAAAGAGAGAAATGTATGAAAAATGGTGACCTATCCATTTAGTGTTTGAATGTAATGTATTTGAAACAACTAGTGTGGTGAAAAAATATTGCGTCCCAGCAGCGTCCCATGAGCCTTTTTAGACTCTACTCCTGGTCCTGTGTGAACATAGTTTGAATGCTCACAGTATGAAACATAAAGACCCAGATACATAAAATTCACTGAACAGAGACTCTAAACAGAGACTATCACATCCCAACGAGCAATAATACATTTTTTAAAAATTTTTTTGTGTGCAGTGAGACGAGTGTGTGTCCACTCACAGATGTTTCAGGATCTGACAGCTCGTCCAGTAGTTTTCTGGCATCCACCACAGCTTGATAGAGACGCAGGTTTTTACCATCTGATGCCACGAAGCAGGCACTGGCACTGTTACAGTAAGTTCCTGAGGGACACAACACAAAGTTCGTAGGAAAGTCGTGTATTACTATTGAGTCTACAATGCAGATTAATCCAATCAATGCAGATAAAAAAAAAGAAAAAAAAAAAGATTAAATATTTGATTGTTTTTATACAAAGTTGAATAATCATAAACTGAACCATGTTCCTAAAAGACATATTACAATTCAAAAAGAATTACTTCAATAATTAAATTCTTCTTTTTTTCAGGCAACAGAGAATCAGGATCGACAGAAACCAGATCCAGGTTGGATCTTGACTGAAATATATTGTTGCTTTCAAGGCAGTGTCATGAAAATATGTTTAGATTTTGGTAGGCAATAATGAGGCATGGAATAAGTCACTTTTTAGACAAAATCTGACGTGCAAAACTGCCTACACTTGACTACTGCATAGTATTGAGTTATGCACTTTAGAAGCCTGAATACCATTATTTACTTTGCACATATTTTGCAAAGTTTTGTCTTTTGACAAACAGTGAGCCAAACGTCATATTTCTCTAAGAACAAAAGCAGAAGCTCAGATGATTCAGCAAAAGTGGAAGTTCTATATTTTAATCTGCGTTCTTGATAATTAGTCACTCATCACAAGACTGTTTCTGCACTGTCACTTATCATTGCATCAATATTAAAATTTATGGTGTGTTTACCAAGCACAGAGCTGGGTATTAGCGTTGGTAGCCAAGCAACATTGCTGAAAGCAGAGGTGTGCAGAGAGTTGATACGGGCCAGTTCAGAGACGCCTCCAGTGCAGGACAGCGGTCCAATGTGATCCACCCTCCACAATATCAGCTCACTGTAGATGGCGTTGGGATCATGGAAGGTCCTTGTAGCTGCATTACGAAGCTGCTTCCTGCTAATGCAAAAGTAACACATGGTCAGAACTCATCTGTGGCATTTCAACCATGTGCTCTTTGCCTCTCCTTTCTTTCCCTCATCTCTTTCTTACACTGCATTAAACACATACAGATACAAAGTAGGAGACAGTCTCTGGCCTCTTGTGAAGCTGTAGCTGTGTGTGTGTGTGTGTGTGTTTAATTGGAGCATGTAATTTACAGATTCTTCACCAACTGGACGGTTGCTTCTAACATAGCTGATGTTTAACACACGAGGATGTAGTTTATTTCTTTTTGTAAAGTTTGCTTCCCCCAAGTACAGATTAGCTTTATTGCTCTTTTTTTTTTTTTAACATTATTGAAACAGTTTTAATACAACAAAGGCACCCAAGCTGGCAAGACTGATTAGTACTGCAGTCCTGTATCCGTGCCGTGAAGCAAGTAGTTAACAAATATGAGTTTTTGTTTCTGTGGGCACTAAAATGAGCATGAATGCCTGTTGCCTGGTTGTCGTTCGCATTGTGTCAGATGACATTTGCATGAAGTTGAGCTTTTATCAACTTCCCACTGTAGCACCACTGAGCAACAGAGACAAAGGTGCTGAAGTTGAGAAAAGTTGAACTTTATGCAACTTTAGTTGGTGCCAGGCTGCACCGACATTAACAAAGGATAGTTCTCCCAGCTTAAGAGCCTGTATGTGAGAACAGAGTGTGAACAGCCTGTTAGTCACTGCCTCCCTTCTCTTTCTCTGCCTTCCCTCTGTTCTATACCTGGGAAGTCCCTTTGGTAGAGGAAAGGTAGGAGGCTGATCTCCTTCCAGGCTGCCAGGGGCCGAGGGAGGGGTGAGCAGGGCATTATGGTGAGAGGAGGTCAGCAGTAGTGGCAGCACTGTGTGGCAGGCTTGGTCATTCAGATGGAAGCGGTGGCCACAGTACCGGAACTTGTGAGATACGGTCAGTACGTTGGAGAAGGCAGAGCGCTCAGCAAATGTCACTGCCCACTGCAGACAGAGGGAACCAACAAAAGTTTAGGAAGGCTGAATACTGGCAGAAAAAATGATGCATCCCAAGCTCTCTACTTTGTTTCTAACAATCTTTTACCTGGTTGAGAGATCCATCAACATGCTTGGACACCATCATGACAGCAGGACTGATACCAGGGCGAGGGTTGGGAGAGGGGGCCAGGGTGGGTGAACCCAGGCCAACCGAGGCCGAAGCAGAGTGGGAGACACGTTGGACCATCCTCCCCTGCTCCCCTGCCCCGGCGCTCTCACCGTCAGTCAAAGTGCAGGCGTACATCAGGATATTTTTACTCAGTGAGTTGGCATCACCTGTAGGAAATGCCACTGGAATACGGGAAGAGAAGGAGACCTGGTGGGACAGTTGGAGGGAAATAAAAACCATTAGGGGCATAAGGACACGTTCTCTACATTGCTCTCAACAGCATTACAAAGCTTTTATTAAGATCATTAACACAAGATACTGTAGCTGTGTGTCCATATACAGTACTTTATCATTGCAGTCCATGCAAATTAAAATGCTGTGCCAACTTATGTCATGAACCAACACGAGCATACAGTGAAAGAAAAGGTAAGTGAATCCTTTGGAATTATTTCCATTCATGTATATATTTGTCCTAAAATAATAAATATATTATATTATTATTATATATATATATGTATACATTTTAAAAAATCAGATCTTTGTCCAAGTATGAACAAACACAATTGATTTTAATACACAAATCACAAACGCACCTTAACCCAGAAGAGATGCTGTGGAATGACCTCAGAGAGCCGTTCATACCACACATCTTACGAATATGGCTGATCTGAAACAATTCTGTGGGAAAAGTGGTCCACAATTCCTCCTGAACACTGTGCAGGTCTGATCAGCAGCTACTTGAAGAACTTGTTTGTAGTTATTGGTGCCAAAGGAGGTTCAACCAGTTATTAAATCTAAGGGACCATTAACTTTTTCCACCAGCACTGGGAATGTTTAATGGGCGTGTTCAGCAATGTGTGATATTAGCTTAAGCACATTGCGATTGTCTATACTTGTGACTTAGATGAAGATCAGACCACATTTTATGACCTCGTAATGCAGAAAACCAGGTAATCTCTAAGGGTTCACATACTTTCTCTTGCCATTGTATTTAAAAAGGACTGATAGCAGCTAAAATAAAGTGATTTTTAGAGATAGGCTCTACAGTGTGGAAAATCATTAGAGCACAGCAGTGAGTGACTGTTGAGATTAGACTGAGGCTGGTAAAATACACAGATTCTCTAAACTGTGTTGCAGATGAATCTGTTATCTTACCTCCTTTTTTTTTTTTCATTGGTGAGGACCACAACACATACACAACATTCAGGTAGTAGCTTCTCATTTTAAGCAGGTGCTAACCGTCGCTTTCACTGGTTATAATGACAGACACTGCAGACGGCAGGTCATTGCACATGTCGCTAATTAACGGTAATACCGTGAGCGACTTCATTACAGAGCAACATTAAATAGGTCTTATTGTCTGGTTGAAGTGCTCTTTGCAGCCGGTGGCTGTACTCAGCCAAAGATCATTTGTGAGTGAAGAAGCCTCACTCTGTAACACCACTTATAATGTGAGTGGACTGAGTGTTTCTGAAGTTCCAACAGCTGTCTACTTTCCTAGTTGATTGCGTCACACGAATTCCAGGAGTCTCAGTCTCCCAGTTAAACTTTTATATCAGTCTTACGTAAGGCTGGAGGAGTGCTGAGTCACCTTACATTTCAGACGGGGTTGAACAGCTACACTCTCTGTGTATGAGTGAGGAATTCACTATTGAATTTAAAGCAGAATAGTTGCTAATTAGGAAAAAAAATTTGTGGAAATCACAAGCAGGATGCTTTTTTCACGTTTTTTTTTTTTTATGCTCACCTGAACCTGTCTGAAGATGCCCTGATTGAATTCGTCCAAATACTTCACATGCCAAACCAGGAAAGATCCATCGGTTGGGTGGATGGTGAATAGCATGTCTGGGCTCTTGTTCCACTCTGTGGTCAGAGTCTCCATCTTCCTCTCCAGCAGCATGGAGGGCAAAGGCATACTGGAGCTGGATCCTGGGGAGGATGCCTTGGTGCTTCCCTGCTCCCCTGGCTCACCCTCTTCACCGTGCTCTGAGGAGGCTTTGTCAGACATGTCGTCCAGGTCTAAAGAGCCAGAAAACAACGTGTTTTTAACAACATGATGTTGCTTTTAAGCTAATGTGTTTTAAGGAATGAGTGTTGGCCTGGTTGTGGGTCATACCAAAGTCAAACTTCATAGGGGATCCCTCGGGATCCAGGGGGTCCTCAGCGGTCTGGTCTAGTTGCTGTTCAGAGAACTTACGGAGCTGCAGCATAAAGAGGTCCATGGAAGAAGTGAAGCTAAGGTCCTTATTGTTGAGCCAGTGAACCACAAAGCCTCCGCCACCGGTGCCATCGTCTGGGTTGAACACTGCTGAGTCAGCCAGCACTGATGGGATATCTGACAGAGGAACAGGGAGGTGGGAGGAGAACATGGATAAAAAGAGTGAGAAAAGGGTAAATAAAATGTTATTCAAGGTTAGACTAGGTCCACAGCTGCTTGCAAGTTGCTCACTGATGTGATGTATTTTTTTCCAGTCACAGAAGCCAATTCAGCCGCAAATTCTGTTTTGTACAGCTGTCTACTATGTTTTGCAATGAAGCCATTTCATTAATTAATTAAAATTTATATAAAAATATTGCACTGTAAGATATTCTAAAACAATGATGAGCCATAATAATGTGAATCTCGAAATGATCAACATACAGGATTTTTGCAAGTCATTAGAAACATGGACAACATAGAAAACCCACATATGGCCAATAGTGCGACTATGTATGGATCTAAGATGAACACACCCTACCTGTGTTGGGGTTAATACTGGCTGAGATATGGAAGTGACACAGGGCATTGGCATGATGAGCGATGTGGCGGTGAGTGTGTGCGTCCTGTGTGCTAAGCTGAGAGGGCAGCAGCTCACTGTGTGCCACCAAAGCGGAGGACCGCCGCCGGCCCCGGCGCAGATGCTTCAGGTGGTGGATTGACTGATCAAGTAAAGCACAGGAATAAAACACAGAACAGGTTTTTGTTATTCCTTATCAGAAATACTATATATTTTGGATTTTCTTTTATGATTTAATTACTTCATTGCCTTTTATCTCTATATCGTGATTGCACCACTATTTTTTTAATGTCTGTGAAGCACTTTTTAACATGTTTTTTTTTTTCTTTTTTTTTTTTCAAGTGCTACACAAATAAAGTTTGATATTATTATTTATCTATGGTCAGATAAGAGTAAGTAAGTGCACCTCCAAAGCATGCTGGATCTTGTCCTTATTGCCTGCCAGGCCTGGCAGGCTAGAGCTGAAGGAGTGTGTGTTCTCAGAGATCTGTCCCCCAAGCAGGCTGTCTTCTGGTAGCAGGGTCTCCGACCACAACCTACACACACCGTCCTCGCAGGATGTCAGCAACACATTGCACACTGAACCCCTAGAAAACATTAAAACGCAATAATCTTACACAGTCAGTAATTACTTTACTTTTGATCAATCTGTCCAACATTTTATCCCCAAAAATGATTTAGTCAAAAGACATTATGGCATATTAGGTAAAAAAAGAAAAGTTCAGTGTGCATAAAATTCTAAAAATGCATGGCAGTGAATGAGAAGTATGAGAAGTTTAATGTGGTGTATGAGCATACACAGGTGTAATTTACTTTAAACTATCTCTACATTCATTTAACTAAACTATACCGTAAAAAGAAAAATTGGAGTCCAAGTGGGAGGAATAAAATCTAACATCTCCAGATTCTCACTGCATGAGAGAACATAAACAGAGTGTACAGACAAACTGTTCACATGGTCTTACTGGCTGCGCTGAATACAAACTGGGAATATGTCTGAAAAGGACTTAGGCTGTCCCTCCTGTTCATTAACACATGATTCAAAATCTTTTTCTTTTTGAGCCAAAAAATTCTGTCAAGCTTTAGAAGACAACAAGCATGTACTAGAAGGTGTAAAAATGAACATGTTACTGGCTGCCCTGACATTATGAAAGTGTGTGTGCCTTCTTACTTGGGCATGAACTTGCTGGTCTTCCTCCAGGACATACCAGTGACAGAGCGAGGATGGGCCAGGTAAACAAAGGAGAAGTGAACAGGGAGAGGCTTTTTATCCGAGGGGTCCTGGACCACCACCGCAGAACGCCAGCCCGTGGTGGGATACCACACCTTAAGTAAACAGTCATCCTGTGTACGCACACACATACATGCGTGAACATACATTATATACAAACATCACCACAGGCCTTACAATAAGAAAAAACTCTTCAACAATTTGTTGTTTTGCAAAACGTTCACATGAATCTTATACCTTCCCAACTGTTGCAAAGTATTCCCCATCAGGAGACCACTTGGCAATGTGAATGGATGCAGCAGTCCTAAGACAAACACAAGCATAAACAATGATTTCAGCTATATTCACTTCTCCAGAGGAAAGTCTCTGTGGGAAAAACACAAATGTGCCTCTCCTGTCAGCTGTATGTGTGGTTGCTTTGTGCAAACTGGTCATTTTAGAGATTGAACTTCCCTATTCTAGTGGCTTTGCTGGA
Source organism: Seriola dumerili (assembly GCF_002260705.1). NCBI lineage: Eukaryota > Metazoa > Chordata > Actinopteri > Carangiformes > Carangidae > Seriola > Seriola dumerili. Next base: position 6,573,173 of record NW_019174266.1, read on the forward strand.
CAAGCACACATGTCATCAGATGACAATTAGTAAGAGGGGATTATATGTCTATGTCTGTTTACACAGCTTAAAGCACAGGCCACAGACTCCAAAGGGTGGCTTATAACAATGCATGCAAACCATGAAAACCTTTCATGTGAGGCAGTTTGCAGAGGTGTTTAGATAATCAGTAACTGTCTTTAAGTTTTTATTAGTAAAAAGTATGTAATTCCACAACCTTGAAGAGGAAAAAATAAAGTTAATATTTTGTTCAAACAGGGCAGGGACTTACTCTTTACTGCATGATAGGAAATCTTTTTATCTTTTTTATTTTCTGCATAACAATACTTGGTTCTCTACCAGATTAACTCTAGATTTTGATTCTACTGCTGATCTAATACACATAACATTGAAGCAAGGTTTTTTTCCCCTATGTCAATCATGTTAAATGCTTTTATAGTATGCGAAAAAGCATAAACGTACTTGCACTGCCAGACACAGTTCCAGTCATTGAGGACAGGGTGGGGCTTGTCATCAGTCATCTGCCCATCCTCCTCCTCTATCAGGGCATCTGCCAGCGGAGGAGCCCACAGCTGGAGCCGCTCAGTTGCTGCTAGGATACGGTTCCCTGAGGACACGAAAGCACTATGTTACACACCTCACGTCCCACGTTGACTACTACAGTACAGAGAGCCACATGCACACAGTGACTCTTACATAATGCACATGTCAATCCAGACAAACCAAAGTGGGCTGAGAGTAGGAGCTGTAGTGTAGCGTGGATTCATTTAGTCAGACAGTCAGTGGATCAGTGAAACACAGAAAGCTCAGGCGTACCTTGTGGGTCCCAGGCCAGGTTGTAGGTGATGGCATCAAGGAAGAACTGTCCTGTCTTTTGCCACTGATAATTAAGCTGCTGTTAGTGACAGAGGAGCAACACAAACCATGCAATGTTACTAGCACTCAAGTGTGATTAAACTCACCAGATATTGATGTAAACCACTACATACAGCATGTCTAAGATACCGACATTCATGCTCACCTTATGGCGTTTGTTAGGGTTGGTGGAAAGAGGTTCAAAGATGCAGACTGTGTTTCCGTAGGATGCAGCAATCTAAAAATAAAGAGATGTGTTTATCATCACAACGTTACTCACCCCATCAGTGCTTCTGCACAGTCATTCCCACAGGAGGGGGGGCAGGTGGGGAGTGGTGCAAGAAAGCAGGACAGCAAGGAGAGGAGAGCATGGCCGTGCAAGACAGGAGCAAACGCAGGCCTAGATGTACTTCGTTATGCTTAAGCGTAACTGATAGTGTCTTCTGGCTACACAGGAAAATGAAAACTGCGAGTGGGAGTGTGTGCGAGTGTGTGCAGTCAACACTTACCCTGCCGAGCTGGTGGGAACACTCCACACAGCCCACCTGTATGTTCCCATTCTGAGCTCCAGGGATAATCTGCACACACTCAAAGTCACTAGCCAAGATCACCACATCACAACCGGAGCCATAGGCCTGAAAAAAAAACAAAACAAAAAAATGGGCACATGAAGAATCAAATAAAAAAACCAAACAACTGAAACTCAACATGGTAAATATCACTGTAAATTCATTAATGCTCTAAATATGTTTGGAAAACAGTGAGTCCATTTATTAATAAACTTCAGATTTCAGATTGTCTACATGTTTCCTACATGTTTGAATTTCGATATGAATTGGATCTAAAATATAATCACTAAAAGCAGACCATCATAGCACTAATATGAATATTGCATTAGCAGGGTGAGATAATACAACAGGCCTAGCACAGGATGGCAGTTACTTTAAACCACTACAGCATTGGCAGGTTTTGGTGGTAAAAGTAGCACAGAAACCACAAAAAAGAACAATAGAACTAACACAAGATGCTGTTTTACAGATCCACTGCATAAATAAGAAGAATAAGGAGAAACACACCACGTGTTTACTGCCCACACTTAATGGGCAGACCTGTGTTAAGATTTGGATAAAGGGCAGGGAGGTAAATTGATACAACAGTAGCTGCTGGCATTTGGCAACCATGTGCAGAACGGCAGCAGTAGCAGCAGCACCTGGGAGACAGGCAAGCTGGCCTTGAAGCAACAGTACAGTCGGGATGACGGCTTGTGTCTTTCATTATTCACGAGAATAGGAGAGGGGAGGCTGGGAACCACTGGGTCACACAACAGGACAACATTACAGCCAGTGGTGCAATATGAAGTGACAAATGGGGATGAAGTTATAGTGAAGACTGTCATAGGATTATACTGTACATACTATAAGAGAATTGATGTGGTCTGTGCTTCACGACAGCATTTGCTCCTGCACATTACAGCTGGAATTAAAAGCAGTCACCGTCATGCACCGTCTAGAATCTCTTTGCGACTCTCTCTCTCTCTCTCTCTCTCTCTTGCACACGGACACACACAAACACACACAAGAGAATGTGTGAGTCCATTCTTCTCTCTTTGTAATTTGTTCCTGGTGAGACCTTGAGCCAGGTTGATAAGCTTGAGTGCATCTGCCTTAAATTGAATGACCTATCATTATTGTGTGGTTCTTTTGGATTCAGCTCATGTGTGTCCTGTATTTCTTTCGTTATTCGCAAATCCACAAACACAAAAACACACCGACACTGTGTATAAAGTAGGATGAGTCATTAGCAGTAGCAGGTGCAATATTGTTACATTGCATCATGGTTAACGTTGACAAAGCTTAACATATATAGATGGAAGACTTAATATTGTAGACATTATCAACATCAGTTAAGACTAAAGTGTCATTAGTGCCTTAACTACCTAAGAAATGTTGAATCAGTTGTTTTTATGTTGTTTGTTTTGTTATGAGATACTCAACAATCGTAATAGAAAATGACATCTCTCATCTACAGCACGTCAGTAATGTTCACAGAATTGGTGCACTAGTAAACACTAGTAAACACTAGATTTTAAGAGATCTGTCAACGTGATTGCATTCATTTGCTGAGGGGCAATAATATGGGATAAGTAATTATAAGTAATTCAACTAAGAGATTTGGAAACCTTATGGCTATTTACTTATTATCAATCGAAGACAGGAGTTCTGCTGGCCACCCATTCGAATCAATGGAATATTTAGCTAGTTTGTGTCAGCAAAAGACAGTATTAAGAATATACTGAATCTTTTTATGGAAGTACTTGCATCTTTACCCTAGTATCTGTGGCTTAGAAATATTCTGACTTAATGAGTGCAACCCTGAGGCAGCAAGTTTTCTTCCGTGTCAGTCATGTGAGTGGCTTACAAGAAGAATGTTGCTGCCTTTGGACAAATATTACCTCTCTGTAACACATTAACAGTGACAAAGCAATTGTATCTAAGGTGAGCAGAGAAACCATGCAATGTAACTGTATTGTTATGTAAAAAGTTTACTATTTCTTCTATTTCCTGTCTACTGGAGAGTTTACAGATATTCAATACTGTATTTTCGAGTTAGCCAGAGATACCGTATGTGAGATAAAGGCCCAACTTCGGGAACCCCCTTTGTCATTCTTTTATAAGATCAGACAGCAAACTCCATTTCTAGTCTATTGTAAGACAGCATGCTCATCTATGTTTGTAATACCGATGATAGCTACAGAGGTCAACTCACATCTTGCTAGTTAAAATCATCTGAAATGCTGTTTGCTTAATGGTAACCACCATGAGGCAGTGATGAAGCTGCTTTTCAGGGTGAATGTGTTTCAGAAGAAAGGAGTGAATGCAGTCATGTGCTGTGATAATGAAAGCGGATAAGAGGAAGTGATAGAGAGAGAGAGAGAGAGGGAGAGAGAGAGAGAGAGAGAGAGAGAGAGAAAGAGAGCGAGAGAGAGAGATCACTTCTGCCTTCACTCCATCAAATGCCACTATCTCACCATGGCTATCATGTGAACATATTACACAGTCACAGCTGCTACCGTGTGTTACCGTGTAACACGTTCATGTATGTCCTAGTTCGCTGGCTTTGAGCTTTAGTAAAAACACTTAGCTGCAAATATCTTAAAACATGAATTGATCAGTTCTGACCTGTAGTAACCTGGTCTTTTTGTCAACTTGCATTAAGACATTATCCCTGGCAAAGCCTATAGCACAGACCTGTACTTTGTTCCCGGTGTCTATAGTCATAATATGAGGGTCTTATTCTCTGCAGCACAACAGCGAGCATTAATAGCCAAAGGTCCCGCTTCGATATGTCTCTATTTTGTCTGTTGGTCATAATGTAACCAATTTAATCAATGTAGCAAGCGAGACTGGCTGCATCTGAAGTAACCTAATGGAGCTGAAAACACACACAAAGGAGGTAATGTTCTGTTTGTTTGTCCTTGCATAGTTCTCAAAAATAAATAAAAACTACGTAACAGATTTCTACGGAATATTGTGCAGTTACACCAGGCGAAGGACAAGTCAACAGTTTTTGGCATCAATCTGGAGAATCTTTTATAAAGCACATTACATGTTGGCTTACAACACTTGACCTGTGAGACATACATGCAATTTTTCTTTGCTTTTCTTTAGCTACATTTCTGTGTGTGTGGCCTATTTGATGTAAATGGCCGTAACACCATAACTGAATACATTTTGCAACTGCAGCCAATGCAGATACAAATATCTACTTGTAGCAATCGCACAAAACCTGACAGCCTATCACCTATAGATGTGGCTTCACTAACAAGTTAAATTTAAATTGTCATGAGTCAGTGGTCATGAGTCTGAGGCAGCTGAAATTTTGAGAAATTCATTCTTGCACAATATACAGGATTTATGTAATCTCAGAAAATCCACCTTCAGCCAAGTGGCATCACTATATTACTTTATCTGACGATATCTGTATTGACAATATCAGAAATGTAGATGAAGATCCAGATACATTAAAATAACTACATTTAAAGTACTAAGCAGCCTTGATGGGTGTATGTACTCTCTCTTTTTGTGCTTTCTAGTTCACACATGTATTCTATTTTTAGCAGGTCACACATCTGCAGTTTTGCATATCAAACCCATTAGGCTGTTTGTGTGTACATTTACAGTGGATTAATTCAGTATTCACACCCCTTCACTTTTTTACATTATGTTATGTTGCAGCCTTATTCTAAAATCTTTTAATTAAATTTTTTTTCATCTATCAAATTCACCAATACCCCACAATGACACAGTGAAAACATAAACTTAGAAATTGCACAGAGTTGTCTCTAAGCCACTTCTATGATGTCTTGGAAATGCATTGTCATTGACATTGACACTTGAAAAATAGCTCAGGTGCCTCCCATTTCTCTTGATCATCTTTCAGATATTTCCACACCTTGATTGGAGTCCGTGACCTGTGGTAAATTAAATTGATTGGACATGGTTTGGAAAGGCACACACTTTTCTATGAGGTAAGGTCTCACAGCTGACAATGCATATCCAAGATGACGCAGGAATATCTTAGGGACAGCTCTGTGAATGTTGAGTGGCCCAGCCAGAGCCCTGACTTGAACCCAATCAAATGTCTGTGAAGAGACCTGAAAATGGCTGCCTACCAACAGTCCCCATCCAATCTGGCAGAGCTTGAAAACATCTGCATTAAAGAATATCAGAAAATCAGAAAATCCAGGTGTGCAAAGCTTGTCACGTCATACCCAAGAATTTTGTTACTTCAATAAATTTGCAAAAATTTCTAAAATTCTATTTTTGCTTTGTCATTTTGGTGTATTGGGTGTAGATAGATGAGGGAAAAATGAATTAAAACAATTTTAGCATAAGGGTGCAAGATAACAAACATGAAGGGGAATGATTCAGTAAGCAATGAAACTCATTTGAACTGGTGCACTCATGGCTGCTGTAGGTTAGCTTTTTGTGTGTGTGTGTGTGTGTGTGTGTGTGTGTGTGTGTCAGGGTCTGGCCTAGGAGCCCTAGGGGTCAGTGTGAGTGTAACTACATTGGACATGATGTCTAGTGTTCTTCAAATACCCTCTCAGACACAAAAAGAAAGCACCAGGCATACAAACTGGGACCCTCTGGCAACGTGCAAGGCTTTAGCTTCACAACCAGCTCTGTCCTATGCTGTTGAGCAGATATGACCCTCTGTAAAAAGCCTGCCTGTTTACATTCAAACTACCCTGAACTGGAGTCAATATAAGGGGAGTGGGTGACAACTCTTCCCTTTTAACAGAAATGAACAAGACAATAAATTACTGCACAAAATTCTAATCAACTGAGGGAATCAGAAAGTAAGGAGGGGTGTCTGTGTCTATGAAAATAAATAAATAAATAAAATAAAAATAAAACACCACCTCGCTAATAGGCGGTAGGAACAGACACAGCGCAGATTTGGCAGTCATTAGACAGGCTCAGTGTTCTCAGCATGAGGGAATGGCAGCGTGCAACATACAGTGTAATCAGAGAGTATTCATATCACTTCACTTTTTCATATTTTATTATGTTGTAGCCATATTCTAAGATTGTATAAATTTGTTTTTTTGCCTCATCAAATTACACTCAATACCCCATAAAGACAAAGCAAAAACTGAATTTCAGAAATTTCATCAAACTGCCTCTAAGCCACTCCTGCACCATCTTGGGTATGCATAATCAGCTGTGAGACCTTATGTTATAGACAGGTGTGTGCCTTTCCAAATCATGTCCAGTCAATTTAATTTAACACAGGTGGTGGACTCCAATGAAGGTGTAGAAACCTCTAGAAATCGAGAGAAATATGAGTCACCTGAGCTGAATATCATGTGACATAGCAAAGGGTCTGAATACTTTTGTCAATGTGATATTTCAGTTTTTCCTTTTTAATTAATTTGTAACAAAAAAAATCTAAAATTCTGTTTTCGCTTTGTCATTATGGGGTATTGAATGTGGATTAATGAGGGAAAAATGAATAAAAAAGATATTATAACTGCATGACAAATGCTTTTAGTATAAACATTATGGTAAACAAACTGAGACCACCAAAAGACCTGTGAAGATGACAACACAATGTTAAACCACTCTGGTAAGAGAGAACTCAGTTATGAAAGATCATCCAGCCATTCACAGAGTCATCATCATTCATCATCTGCTCCCAGCACAAGAGCTGATTCAACCGATCCATTTTATGCAAAAGAGCCATAACATTTGTTGGGGTTAAGAAGTACTGAGCACTCTTCCCTACTTGCCATCACAAAAGAGGACAAAACATTACAGGTCATTCTCACGTCTCGCTGCACTTAATGGAATATTGACTGGGATTCTGCATCCTGTCATCTTGAGGCACAAAGACAAATGTTGGGAAGTTGCCAGACATCAGACAGACAAAGACTATATATAGCCCAACGATATCAGAAAGTAACAGACACAGAAATTGGTTAAACATATAATGTTTGATCAAAACGTGTACAAATACATACAATCTACATGACTGGGGGATCTTGAATGAGCTCCCTATACAAAACTGATAAAGGACCGATACACATTAGTAATAAAAATGGAACTTTATTCAATATTACTGAACCCAGATTACTGACAGATGGCATGATGTCTTTGATTCCCCCCTCAACATCAAAACACTGCCATTCAGCCCTCTAGCTCATGTATCCATATATGGCTCTCTACGTCATGGCTGGCGCAGCTGATGCTGGGATGACAGCGAGCTAATGATCCGTGAGAAGGATTTAACGCCAAATGGTAGCAAGCTTAGCTAGTTCTGCAATCACACAAAACACACAGCTTTTTCATCCTGTAGTGGTGCGCAATTTTGCCAAGCCCCACGCATAGTCAACTGTAGTGTGCACCGCAAAATTTCGTCGGCGCGTGTCCCATTGAAAATATCTGGCAATAATGTTGTGGCTGCGCAAAGGGATTCCCTTGCAGTAATTCTAACGTTACGATATGCAGCTAAAGGTCATTTGAGTGGCTAGCTTTAACAGTTTTGGATACATAATATAACGTTACCGTGAGAAAGCAGATGCAGACATTAGAGCTGTGCATCTACTTAACGGTGTTCGCTTGTCGATGTCTGACTGGCTGTCACGGTAAATGAAACAGGGGCTTGTGATAAGGATGCCTCGAGTAGTCGCGACTCACTGTTAGTGAATCTGTCTGTGCGGCAGTTTGGCTAGCACACAACCCGGCTAGCGAGTGCTTTAGCCCGCTAGCCAGCCCGTTTACAGCCAATATAACGCTAGCTAGCTAACTACCAGCTAGCTAGTCAGTCGTTAGCTTCAATGGGTGTCATCTTGAGTAAATAATATCAAAATAAAACCTCACCGTGAAAGGAATGTCATTCACGCTTCCCACCGAATAGCAGCAATCTCCAGGGTTTACAGCTCCCGTCAGCACCTGATGCAGATGCATTTTCCTTATATTTTAGCCGCAGATGGGGTTTTTTAATTATTTATAACGAGTCCACCCTTTCGGTTTCTCCGTTTAGCAACAACCGGGGATTCCATCAGTAACGTTAACGTTGTCCTCGGCCTGACAGTGTCGTCTTCCCCCACAGACGGAAGGGTTGCGGGGGATATGTGCTCGACCCGAATGAATGTAATTACACCTCGTCCTGTCATCTACTTAAACATGTAAAACTGGCCGTCCGTCGCCTCTCACTGTCAACACCATCCCCACGATTAATCGTGAGAGCCGAGGCAGCAGGATCTCTGCAGCGAACCTGACATGCGCGTTCACGACATTATCCAGGCACGACTGAATTGTTATAGATCTGCGTAATCTAGATAGGAGAATATCATCTCCTGTAATTCACTTGGTGCTTCATTGGGCCTATTCTTGAATATAATAGGCTTTAGTTTACGTTGTCTTATGTATTATGTAAAGTTACTCAAAATATATTTCAGTGATTAGCCGTGCTTCTTTCTGGGACCTTCTACAGCAGGTCTAGTTCTGCCTTTCTATGTTTACGGCGCGCCAGTTTGTAAAGCCAGCACCCCTCTGTGGACGATTTGAATTCATTGATCATAAATGTTGGGTCTGGGGTAGACCAAAAACTGAGTGAAGGATAGAAACATTTTGTAAGTGACCAAAACAAAAATAATGCCTGGAATTGAAATATTTTATTTGAAATGGAAATAAACAAGGTATTTTTTAAATTTAGGATCGATTATGTCAGGTAGAGCTGGAACAATTTTTTGACTAATCACTCACTTGATCAACAGAAGTCAGAAACTATTTGCATAGTAAATGTATAGCTTAAGCACTTTTGTAGGCAAAAATGGCAAACGTAGTTTTTCACGTATCAATTATTATAATTTGCAATATTTCCTTGTCCAACATTATAGTAAGTTGATTATTTTTGGCTTTTGGACAGTTGGTCAGTCAAAATATGTAATGTGAAAACTGTGGTAAGCATTTTTGACAGTCTTTATTGGTGTTTTGTAGCCCATAGAACGAACAACAAACAAATAATAGCCAGTTTAATGGATGATGACAGTCCTTAGTTGCAGCCCTAATGGGCATGTTTTTCATTTGTTATTATTTTTGCTCAAATGGTAGAGTAAACTGTGAGTGTAATGTTGAGCACTTTAAAGGGAAACTCCACCAATTTTACATGTGAAAGTCTGTTAACCAGTCTCAGACAGTTCTAACTGTCCTATTCTGAGAGCATCAACCTCTCCTTCTAAGTTGTATATAAAGCCTTTTTTGAGTCTCGAGGGAGGAGCATGAAAAAAAAAATGCCTCAAGTGATGTCACTTCAGTTTGTGTGGGTTGGGGCTGAAGACAGAAGGTTTAAAAATAAAAAAAATCTGGGTTCGTGGCAATGGAAAGAAGAAGCGATCTAACCAGATCTCTGTACCTCGCTTCTCATCTCTGCTTGAGGATAGTGGCTCGAATTTACATTAGCCACTCCTACTAAAGAATTCATGGAGTATCTGGTTCTTTTGATACATTTCTAAACTTTCAATTGTGACTCTGAAAATGTTATTACTTAAATCAGCACAGTGCTTTTTTAATAAAAAAGATTTATTTTTAAATGTCATGGGCAAGTGTCCCACCATTTCGTTGCTCATCCCTCGTGGGATTATGAGACAGCATAAGATGTGATATACTGTGACAACTGTCCACTACTATTTGACATTTTACAGAGAACAGAGAATGAGTGAGAGCAAGACCTGACTGAGGTTCATTCTAACTCTCTCATCTCCTTATCTACTCTCATTCATCTCACTGATGAGATTTAACGGAGCACATCACCATAATAATGTTTATCCCCTTTCCCTTTTGTACCCCTCTCTTACAGAGCCATTGTCACAGTCTCTCCTCCATTGTTTCTAGATAATTGATGAGAATACTGATAGGGATCCATGGTGGTGATACATAACCAACCATCATGGCATTGGCCTATAGCCACAGTGACATCATCAGGCAGGGCCTGCCTGGCAGCCAACATGACACAAGACAAGAGGAAAGAAAATTGCGAGTTAGTAGCCCAGAGAGAATGTGACACATACACATAAACAGTGTCAATGACAGTGGCCCAGAACACTCTTCATGTAGCATGTGTAATACTGTGTATGTCCATTTATCATTTACTGAAGACCGTTTTTTGAACTGCAAGTGTCAGACTTTACAGCTGTTCTGTAATCATAGACCGGCCACAAGGACTGATAAAAAGACAATGTAAAAGTTACAAAGTGCAACCAGGACGCGACAGCCCTTTGTAAGCCATTATAAACGAGCAGCGAAATCCCTAGATGAGCATGGAGCACAATGTAACTCAGATAACCATCCAGTAGATTGAAAGTCAGTGAAATCTTACCAGAGATCTGCCTCTTTCAGCTCCCTTGTCTTGGCGGACTGATGTGAGTAAGACAATGTGAGTACATCTCTCCCATCTTTATCTATAGCTAAAATCTAGCTAATATGTCTTGATATATATGACCCTTTTCATCAACCCAGAGGTAAACAGAAGGACAAGTTCATACAGATTTATTAATGTGAGCCATCCCATACTGACATCCATCTTTGATTATTAAGAAACAGGGTATTCATCTCTTAAGTAGCAGAGGTATTGTGCAATTGGCCAAGAGATGACAGAGCCAACAAAGAAGTATACTGTAAGGACACTTCATTACTATTGTATTGAAAACCAATGAAGACAACAGTGTAATTAGAGCAGAGGCTAATGCAAGTGTTTGTACAGCAGGTGTGAGAGAGAGACAGTGGTGGTGACACTGTGAATAATACCTACTGTATGTCTGGATATTGCAGTGGGGTTGGGAGGTTGATGCAGTGTTTGTAGTCCCTGCAGTTCCATTGGGAGACAGAGCCTTGATCTACAGAGAACAGAATTAAATGCATTATAGATTTTCTCATTTCATGGATGGCTGCTAGCTGGAGGAAGCTCAGTGTAACCCTGAGGTGCAAGACATTCTGCTCCCCAGGACAAAATGTAATGGAGCTTCTTCACAATCCTAAGTGAATAAATCATTGCATACTGTTGAAATGTAATGAATCATGACATATCAATATTTACAGTAAAAGCATCTTTTTGTGTGTGTTAAAAAAAGAACACAAAATAAAAGCAAAACAAATACAAGCTTGAGTAGTCTTGTGTCTTCACATTAAGAAAAATGAATCTGACATTTCAATCAGACTTTGATTAAACTGAATCATGAGTTTGAATTTCAGAGGAATCTTTTCATTACCAGCTGCAACAGCAGGGCTGGTATTTGTTACCCCCTCATGTTAGTCTATGTGTGTGTGTGATTGTGTGTCATCATGGCAAAGTGTGGTCCTGGAGACATCTACTGTAGCAGAAATTACCACAAGGGTGGTTTTGAGTAATTTAGCAGAGTATATTTAATTGAACTAAAAAGAAGCTTTAGTGACGTCCCTCACTTGTAAGTCGCTTTGGAGAAAAGAGTCCGCCAAATGAGTAAAGTCATTTGACCTCTTCTTTTTTCCGCAACTATTGTATACTTTTTGTGTATATGCCTTTGTAACCGTGTTACAACAAACTGGACTCAATAAAATGAACATCAAACTCCTGGCTTTCTCACTATACCATTTGGACTGTTTACACTCTTGTTGGGGCAGCTTGCTTTCAGCCATGCAGCCATTGTTTACACCAGGGATCAGGACAAGCCGGCAGCACTAACCCAACATTTAAAGGATTACTGGGAGTGTAGCAGAGACATGGCTAACTAGGCTAACACCAGACACCACTGTTTCCATGATTTCCAGATCATACAAGTAGACAGGACAAAGAAGAGTGGTGAGAGGAAAGGAGGATGTTTGTTAATGATAAATGGTGCAACCCAGGACACGTTACAATTAAAGAAAGTATCTGCACTAAGGATGTTGAACTGCTAGCCATTAGCATGAAGCCTTACCACCTACCAAGGGAAGTTGTCACATGCTGTCACGATAGCTAATGTCAAGGGGGCATACAGTCATCATCACCCCTCCCTCCACTGGGCAGATCTGACCACAACCTGGTTCATCTTTTGCCTGTGTACAAACTTACAGTATACTGGAAACTGGCAACAACATGTACAGTGAGACGATGGTTTGATGAGTCTCATGAGGAACTGAAGGACTGTTTTGACTCCACCGACTTGGATGTTTCACAGACGGTCTCACACACTGTATCACAAACCACATCAACTTCTGTGCAGAAAACACTGTGCCCACAAAGTTGTTTTGAAAATGTTCCCCCATGATTAATTAATTTACTAAGGACATTTCATCTAAGCTTATGTTATCTTATCTTGAAACCTAAATTTGTGTTATAACGTTTACATCAATGCAAGTTAAATATTCAATGTTAAAGTGGAATATGGCCTATATTGTACTACATTATTATGCAAACGACATTTTAAACAATAGTATAGCAGCACACAACTATTTACTGTGTAAAGATATAGTGTTATGGCCTCTTGAGCCAATCCATTTATTTTTGCTGTAATCTGAGTTCCTTGTTTTGGTATCTGGTCTGGAAGGGCATGCATGTTAGCGCATATGTGTGCATCTTAGTGCATGTATGTGTGCATGTTAGTGCATGTGAGCCCCTCCTGTTAAAAGTTAGCCCTCCCCACATTTATAAACACACAGGGACCGCCCACACAGGTGTTGGCATGATGTGGGTTCGGGTTGAAAGTAATCTTCAAGAATTTCCTCCACTGAAGAAATCATGTATTTGTCTGGAAAGGACAACGAAAGAAATGAGAGCACGGACAGACTTGCTATGGGGATTACCAGTTTAAATCCTGGTCAGCAGGTGGAGAGTCAAAACATCCTTTAAGTTTTTTACCTTCTTGCCGGTTCCAACAGTGCAATTTGCATGGGAGGTCAAAGGCTAAATGTCTTTCCCAGTCCGACCATGGAGCCAGTACTGGTTTGGTTTTACCGAGATGGAGAATCCTAGAAGCTACGAAGAAGCACGATCTTGACACGAACTGGCTTTTCTTCTCCACAATGTGTAAGTAACTTGATGACTACATAATGTTATATGTCTGTTTTCTTTAGTGACCGGCTACAGTAGGCACGATAAAGTTTGCTAACTTGCTGTTATCCATATTATGAATGTGTTTAGCAAATGTTGCTATCGCTAGCTGGCTAATTGCGAGCATTGCTGTGGCGCATATCACTGCAATGCTAGCTTGAGCTAATGGTTGTGGCTGGATTGTGTTTTGTTTGCGCTCCTGCTTGCCGCTTAACTATTCAGTTGTGTTTCTTGTTGTGTGGTTAGTGGCTGCTGTCACTGGTCCTCATATCACCTTGCTGACTGAAAACGTGAAAGGAGGGGAGAGGGGGTTGTGGGCAAAGGGAGGCTGGAGGTGTTGCCTACGAAGCATTTGTTTTGGTCTGAGATGCTGGTGGTCTTGTGCTCATCTAGTGGCAGTGACGATCGTACAGAACCTGCAAATATATTAATAGCAACCAGGGGTGTAGTACTATTTGTTTAAATACCGGAGCGCACTTTTGAGTCATACATTGGTCACCTGTAACTGATGACACACTCAAATGTTAGACTAACTTATAATATAATTATAAAGCTACGTTATTAAAAGCTATGGTAAGAGCCATAGAGGATTATGTCCATATTGTCTCAATAAATGACTTGTATGACAGACTGTGAGCCAATAATGAAGGCATTTTGAATCTGGCTTTCACAAAGAAACCTGATTTGTTCATTAGTGCAAAGGGCAAAGCCAGAAACCAGAAACCATACTGAGACTTTACATTCCAAGTTGTTACCAAAAAATTACTGTAGAAGTTGGGTTAAAGCACTGGCAAGAGCCTGGCCTTCAAGGCTGACAGCCATGCTGGCCTGTGTGTTTTGGCTAATTGTTACTTGTATGTACACTTTGGCTTGTTACTGTTTCAAAAGAAATGGGCTTGATCTGCATTTCAAATTTAAAGAGTATATGGCGGGTACTGTATGGGGGGAGGGAATATTCAAGGTAGCTTTCAAAACTGCTTTCAACTGTCCTGGTAATGGCAGAAATGTAATGCTACTTTCCAAAGAGCAACACTTTTTTTCTGTGATTGGCTATGATCCTCATCGAGGCACTTGTGAGAAGTTACCAAAGACCCTAAAGAAAACTTAACCGGGGGGAGGGGGGGGATTTGGAAGCTCAGAACAGGCCCCTCAAGTGTTCATCCATCCACCCTATTCATGAACAGATGTGTAGTAGCCTACATGCCTCCGGTCTCAAACCATGCTGCATGCAGTCTCTGTGTCTCCAGCTGTTTGTATTCAACTGTAACAAATGATGTTAATGATGACTACTTGGGTAATGAAATTATTGCACAAATAATTAAATATCTGAATAAATTAAAAAGGCACAATCCATAATATAAATTTATGTCAAAAGAGTAATCAACAAGCTTTTAAAACACAGGACTGGAAGTAGCTGTCTTAAATTTTATGTAAACACATGAATAAAACAGGCCAGTTTTTTCCAGCTATAAGCAGTAGCATATTACACATGATGATAGTCAGTGTTGGGAATATCTGAATTTTGAACCTTATGGAAACGAGTGAAAAAAACAAACAGTTTTGTCTTCTTTACTAGACTAATGTTATGCCATATTTTAGCACTTAACTGCCTTTGCACTCCTCCCCCAGTGCAGAATGCTGCAGTGAGAATTCGAACTCAGACATGTTATACGACACACATTGCTCCAGTGGTTGCTACCCATCATTGCTTACCCACTGAGAGCAGAATTGGGTTTAAACAGTCTTTCAAATCTGCAGCACTGCAGGGGCAGACAAAGCATCCTATGGCAGCTTTTTTAGGACTAAAGGAGGCCATCATGTTATTGTTGTTCCTAGTCTCTGACACAATCTGTCATTACAAATTGAAGACATCCAGGTCAGGGTTGCCCCAGGAGCCTATTGGTTAAGCTGCATAGCACATAACTGTAATGTCAATAGTTCAACACCTGGTGAAAGGACTTTAATTGAATGTCATACCACTCTCTGTCTCTTATGTTTGCTGTGTATCTCTACAATGACTGTCTATGAGCTATTAAACTTACCTTTATCCCATAATTCCTCATAAATACAATAGGTTGTTCCAAGCATTTGAATAAATGCTGCAGATCCTCTACTGAGTGCTGCCTACCATTATAATTTTTTATTAACTGCATAAGTTAAATGAATGCTGCCGCCCTTTGTTAGAGCTGTCCTGTAGTTTAACAACATCAGCATTAATATGTACTGTATATTTTGTTTTAATCCATAAATTTTAATTTTTATCGCTCAATATAAATGTCTTGAAGAAAGTTTACATAATTTTTGGTGATGCTACCTGAACTGGTTTGTGTGACTGAGTTGTACATAGAGGGTTGATAATTAATTTATAGCTAACAGATAACATTTTTTGGAAATGTCTACACTGTCTCAGAAAGGTTGATAAGTCTGTCTGTATCATCGTCATCCTCGACTGGCTAAGTAGATGGCAGCCTCTGGATGAATGGTTGCTCAAGTTATTTCTTTCCTGAAACAAAAATTACAGCTCCTCACAATTTGCAATTCTCATAACAGGTTTATTAGTTGTATATTTTTTTTTATCAGCATGCATTTTCTTGCAGTGATTGATTGTAATTACCACTCCTCACCATTTTGGCCTCAGTAATTTCTTCTCCACATTATTTATTTGATTTTGGTGTGAATTTTGTTTTGGTGTGAATTTTCTTTAACCTAACTGCTTTACAGTATTTTCCTTACCCTCACGCACCTGCTATACAGTAAGTCTCATCAGCTCTCTCTTTATATTTCCTCTTCCTCCTCTGTCTTTGTCCCGCACACACTGAATCCTGCTCACACTCTCAGAGATTTCTGTGTCTGCAGAGATACTGAAGATTAATGACAGCTATTCCAGAGCGTCGTCTCTGTCTTTGACACCGTCCCTTCTTTTCCTTCTTTCTACACTCTTGTCGCTCTCCCCTCCTCTTCACTCTCTGAAGAAGGTCAGCCTCTCTTACTGTGGTTAAACTAGTCCATCTGTCTCTCCTTCTTTCCTGTCCAACCAGCCTTGGGCTAACTGATGAATCTCTCACACCTGCAGTTGTTTCAGGGATGATTCACTGCCACTGCTGATGTGTGTGTGTGTGTGTGTGTGTGTGTGTGTGTGTGTGTGTGTGTATGAATTGCTTCCTTTCCTATTCAGGTCTTCTTCCTGTGCTCAATAACGCAATTTAATTGTGTGTGTGTATGTGTGGTCGGATGCGCTCTCATGAGCATTTGTGTTTGTGCAGCGAACTTTCCTCTGTCCCTTTTATGATGTAACAGGATTACCATTTTTTTTTTTTCATCTCCACCTTATTGAGCTTTATTGTGTTTCTCTGTCTCATTCATATTTGGACTGCCTGCTAACCCGTTCTATTTTTAGTACATGCCTGTGCTCACAATGGTTGTGCATGTGTCTACTTTCCAAGTACCTGTGCATATGAGTGATATGCTGTGGTGTATGATTTGTCAGACACAAATATGAGATCTTCTACTACGCAACGTGCAGTATATGACCAGATGGTGTGTTTGTGAGCAGATTTCAGGGGTGGCTCTGAGGTGTGAAGAGAAGATCAAGGGCTTGGCACACACACACACACACACACACACACACACACACAGAAAGACCCTACCAAAGCTTATAATCCCAGCTGAGTTGCAACAGGTTACTGAATCATTGTGACAGAGAGTGATGAGCTTCTGAAAGGGACAAGAAGAGAGGGCATGTTAAAGAAAGCATAACAGCCATATGGTCATTTTGTTTATATTATGCTCTAGCTTTATACAATATTATACATGCATGCACAGGGGACTTTTACTTTTGCATTCACTGGTGCACACAAATCTGCAAGTTTGCATGTCAATTTATTTCTTTACAATCTCAAACATTAGCATAGAGGTTTAAACATCTGTTATTCATATATGCATCAGGCTTCAGCAGGTTCTCACTATGTTATTATGGCCCATATTGTCTAATGAAGAATACTAATGGGATTACGCTATCGATATTGCACTTTTGGCAATAGCCTGAGTAGATGGTTAGGCCATATTTTGAGCTGTAAATGCTATGTGTTTTAAGAGTGGTGGACATGCATATAGACTGTTGACAATAACAGTCAAAGTGACCAGACATTGCTACTGAGTTTACATAGCAGGGTCAAAGGCTGTTGGAGTCAGGGTAACTGTAGCAAGCAGAAATGCTCTAAAACGTTTGTCGCTGAACGAGGATTATGCATACATGTTGTTCTGAATACTGTAGTTTATGCAAATATCCTCCAACAAAACAATGTTATTAAATACTGACGCGGCTTAACCTGTGGATAACCTCTTAATAAAGCAAATATTGACTACAGTATTTGTGCAAAGAAGATTTGCCTTGCTTCACGCGAGTAAAAGTACTGGGAAGGCACGGGAGCTCTTCTGCAGTCAACCACTAGAGGTCAACAGAGGGACTTGCTCTAGCATTTTGGCTTCAGAAGTAAGGGTCAGTCAGACAGCATACATAAACAGGGATTATCCTCACATCTAACTACTTCCTTATTTACCATTTATACTGCAAAGCCTATCTTCATTTTGTGAGTCAATCAAAGTGTCTCACATGGGGCATCTTGTTATAGTCACAAGGTCTAAGGTACGTATCAGCTGCAATATTCCAGTTTGGACTAAGGACCTTTGACCAGTGTCTTTTACCTCTCTTTCTCTTTATTTCCTGTCGCTCTCTCCTTTCCTTTATCTAATAAGGGCAACATGCCACAAAATAATCCTTGAAACGTTTTATAGCTACAGATGTACAGTAGCTAGAGTTGTGAGTAGAGTTTGATTTCAGCAAAACAGATTTGTTGTAATTCATGCTGCAGTACTATTAGAAGAATTTCAATCATTTTGGCTCTGGTAACCCCTTGGGTCCCACACAGTCTGATGTCTGAGGATGCACTGTTGTCAACAAGTGGAAAGAACATTGCGCCTACATGGTAGTGTACTGTTCTTGTAGCCAGTTTCTTTCCTGAATTCACCCTGTATTTTGTCAGGTTTCTAACATTTAATGCTCAGCGAGTGTTTCATAAAATAATGTTTTGCTGCCATTTCCTCATTTCCTGTAATTGTGTTTAGGCTTTTTAATCATGACAGAGAGATTTAGGTGTGGTGATGTCACTCCACTAACTGAACTGATTTTAAGTCCCCCTGGACACCAGTGGTGCCTTGGCACTTCATTTTAAGACTGTTGTTGTTGCCTGTGCGATAGTTTTCCATTTACGATAGCCTACAAATGTCAAAAGTAGACAAGACAAATCATACACTGTATTTCAAAATATATGGACAAAGAACTACTTCGGGTAAACAATCAGACTGGGCCTCCTTTCCAGTACCCTGGCTACTTGAGGGGTCATGGGACTTGATCATCCAGTCTACATGTGCTTTGTGGACTACATCCTACATCTGGGTCCCTTGTGGGATCTTATGGGGGGTACTGTGGGAATACGGGGTCCCAGGGCTGTTGGTACAAGCTATCTGGTCCTTGTATGAGCAAATAGAGAGTTGTGTCAGTATTCTCAGCAGGAAGTCAAACACGTTCCTGGTGGGAGTGTGCCTCCACCAGGGTGGTCCCTTGTCACCCATCCTGTGATTATCATGAACAGGATTTCAAGGTGCAGTCAGGGTGGAGGGTGGGGGGTATTCTAGGCACGTCCAACAGGTAGGAGCCCCAGGGTAGACCCAGAATAAGCTGGAGACACTATATTTCTCATTTGACCGGGGAACGCCTCGGGATCCCCCTGGAGGAGCTGGAAAACATATTACTAGGGAGAAGGATGTCTAGACTACTTTGCTTGACCTGCTGCTGCAAACCGACCTCGGATAAGGATTGGATGGATGGATGGATGGATGGATGGATGGATAGATAGATGAATGGATGGCAGGGTAGTGACATATCTTACATCATCTCTTTTGGTCCCTCAGTTTTGGTCCTTAAATCGAGCCAAACAGAATTTATTGTAGGTTCACAAAATTTAAACATGATAGGAAATTAGTCAGATCTCTGGTATATCAGCATACCACCTGCTCCATAGGCAATTCATTTTTCATCGTTAAAAGAGACTATGCACTCTACAGCCTGTTTTGAGACACACTGCTATCATACATTTTCCTTTTCATTGCTAATCATTGAAATAATTGAGAGTCCGCAGTTTTCTGGTTTATATGAAGTGATGCATACATACAGAGTATGTCATGGTAGAGGAGAAATTTTAGCTTTAAGATGCATCTTGTACTGAAAATGGTTTGGTGATAATTTAATATGCCATATTTGCCAGAAGAGGGTGCTATTGACCAGTGCGTTAACACTGATATGACCAAATAGGATGCAGACGTAACTGGTTAGAGGCCTCTTCTGTGTTGTTGTGGTGTATGAACAAAGGATGTCAGTATCTTGGTAGTAGAAAGACGTGTGTGTGTGTGTGTGTGTGTGTGTGTGTGTGTGTGTGTGTGTGTGTGTGTGTGTGTGTGTGTCTATGCCTGTGAAATGTATTCTTTCTGACGTGCCAAATTTGTGCATGAAGTACACTGTGCTATCTGTGTTTGTGAGTGTCTGTACTGTAGCTGTGAGTATGTGTGCACCTTCTAGTATGCACATATGCAGTATGCATTTACACGTGTGTCTGGCTTTGGCAGACGGGTGAACCCCAGGAATGTAAGCAGCCTATAGAGCAGGAGGAAATGATTATACCACACGGTGCTACTGCTGCTGCCGGGCAGCTCTGCCCCTCCTTCCGCCCCAGCTTACACACAGCTCTGTTGGCTCGACAACCTACAGTGAGATTATCAGGATTATACCATGACACAAACCAATATGATGAATAAAAAAAGAACAAGACAGCAGACAATAAGATTATGAAAACAACTCCACAAAGAAAATAGTTCTCTCACTGGCTGTTGTAATGCAAGATCAAGAAAGGTTGCACATATACCTGCGTAAACTTTGCTATTTTTATATGAAGTAGAAGAAAATGTTCAGATTTGCTACTTTTGTCAGAGATGGAGTAATGATTACTCTCTAATACTAAACATCTATGTCCAATAGGTGGGAATAAGGCACAGATTCAGTCCTTTTAATACCCATTTCAAAGTTATACAATAGCCCACATTGAGTGTTAGACGGTATTTAACAGAAACTGCTTTAGAGTTAGGAAATGTATTCAGATTTGAAAAGGAGTTCTTTCTAATGGAGATTAGATATGAGAGAAAAGGACTGCAATAATAAATGGTGTTTTTGAATAGCGCCTGATTTAAAAGTGGGCTGTTGTAAATGGTTCTGTCTGTGTGTGTCTTTCTGCTCAGGCTGATCATTAATCTGAACTATCAGGACTGATAAGATGTTTCTAAAGAGAGACGCAAGTAGAGGATCATTCTAAGACTGATGTGTATGAAAGAGAGAGAAAGAGAAGTGTGTGTGAAGCCATACTTAAAAAGACCTTGAGTTTGATGATGGTCATACTGCATTTGTTGTAAATTTTAAAGGAAGCTCATAATAGACTTCTTATCTGACCTGAGGAGACAATGAAGCCTTTCAAGAGAGAGAGCAAAATAAAGGGAACAGGTCTACGAGGTGGAGAAATGGTGAAGACAATATACCTAAGAGACAATAGACGGTGGCAGGGAGAGGAGAAAAGCCACAGGCTACAGTTAGAGAAGCAGAGATGACTTTGATTATTTTCACTCTCCACCTCATTTGTTTTCTAATGTTTTCCATTTTCTAATGAATTTCTGTTATAAATCTAGTATTTAATCATTATTAAATTAACAGTTTGGTTGAGTTACAAGCTACAAATATCTTACTTGTCAGACGGATATTGTGGTAAAATACTCAGCAAACATCTTTTCCAACATTAAAATTGCTTACTCTTCATTTAGATTTAATTTACATGTAGACACACATAACCAGACTGTGTGGAATTTTTTTTACTGATATGTGTAAATGCAAATTAAACAATTAATATGTTGATGAAAGAGATGTGAAAGTGTTGATGAGATGATTTTTGAAGTGTAATCCGTTGGACTTGCAATAAAGCAATTAATATTAGTTTAAAAACAGTTCCGTGTCAGTCATCCTTCATTATCACTTTATTCATTTTGCATGACACTTTAATTGGTGTGACTGATAAGTTGAAAACACTAGGCTTAGTCACATCATTTCCCCTGACAGTGGGTGATATGAAATGAGGGCACTCAGCAAGCACAGTGTTGAAGATCCTGTCATTCAGCTGACTCAGATATATCACATTTATTTGTGTTAAGAAACAGGTCTTCCGTCTCTGTGTTGTGCCAGCGCACAACAGTGGGTAGAAAAAGTGGCTTGATTTCTAGATTACTAATGACAACATTATCTTCACATTATTGTTTTAAATAATTATATTAATAATATGCCATTATAGGTTAACCTTTCCTACCACTATCATTGTAAGCAGAGTATGTCTCTGTACGATCATTAGGGGGCAGTAGAGACCAAGAAAAACAGCTTATATGCAATAAGTGAAAGTGCCATTGTAAGGCTGACTAATAATTTTATACCTGAGATTTCTCCAAGGCCATTTATGTCATCAGTAGAGAACAGCATAACAACATTCAGTGCTTTAAATATTTTATCTTTTCTGTGTTTTCTTACTCGGTTACATAGAGATTAACTCATTAAAAACAGTTTTGTAAGTGAGAAAATAGTGACCAGAAACAGAAACATACCGAGGCAGAGGGAGAGAAAACAGCCTGGCAGACCATTCAGCTTTGTTTTTATGTCCTCCTCGTGTGCACTGAATGACACTGTTATGACTGTCTCTAATGGTTTCTGCCGGTGATATATGAAGGAGGGATTCAGCTGCCCCAGTCCGTTCTCCACTCGGTCCAAATATCACTCTTCTCCTCTAAATGGCTGCTGTCAGAGTTGTTCTTGAGTGTATATACAGTAGGTGTGTACATATGAAAGACTGTGAGTTGCTGCATGTGTGTTTGACGGTGTATGTGATTTGATCCAGACGGGGATGTTAAGAGCGAGCATTCCCCTCTCAGGGACAGTTTGTTTCTGTGATTAGATTCCTTCCATAATCACCTCATAAACAACTCCCCTCCTCACTGGTCACCCTTCCTCCGGTTGTGCCTCCTCCTCCTCTTTCTGGTCCCTTTCTGGTCCCTGCGTCTCTTTTCTACCCTATCACAGCACCCACTTTGCCTCTTGTCTCTTAATGTAGTGCATCCTCTCAACCTCCCACCCCCAGTATGCACCTGGCCTATAAGAATGAGCAATGAGTGAGAGAAAACTGTGGAGCATGTAGTGGCTCAGGGCACACGGTAGCCATTATGGGGCTAAAGCACTGCCAGCGTGCTTGATGAGGGGGAACAACGGAGCCTCGCCCTGGGACACTCCATTAAACTCCCCCTCTCTGTCTTTCTGTCTCTGGCTTATACGAACAGACACGATAACACACATACACATACAATTCCATGCGGGTCTCTTCCTGTACATGACCAAAAGCCATGTCTTTCATCTGGATGATGGTGCTAGCATTAGTTATCCTTACTGCTCTTTCCCCAACTCCCCTTTCCTTCCCATAAGCACCTCATGAAACAATATATTTAAACCCTTTCTAATATTGCAATACAAAAAGAAAAAGCCTTTAGCTATTTGGGGTTATTGCAGGTCAAATCAAACAAAACTACCAAGGATGTGTCTTGAAAACCAAGCTTAACACAAAGAGAGGTTTTGAAGAGAGTATGTGCAGTGTGTGGCTCACACTCATAAACCTCAGACAAAAGACAAAATAAAAATCAATTGAGCTTCTAAGAAAAGCTTGGAGGATCACCTTTCATAGCTATGGATATTGATCATGAATGATGCTTGTTTGCAAACACTAAAGCCAGGATTGCTTAATGCGGCTCCCTCATTATACTGACAATATCATTTTTCAGCAGCGAGTTGAACATGTTTCCCACAATTTGTCTAAATGAGAAATGGGCCGTGAAAAGACATCTCAACCATTCGAAACACGTTATTTGCTACTAAAATGACCTGGTGGGGTTGAACACCCATCTCTCCATGTGTTGTTATTCGTCTGGAGTAATTAGCATGCTAATGGGTTAATAAAAGTCTCCTGGTCCTACGTTGCCTTTGGAGTTGAAATATGACAAAGCATTTTTTAATGAGGATGTGCTAGTGTTATTGCTTTTTATTGGACTCATCTTTCATCGTAAAACTTTTATTGAAAAACTTTTACAAAGGATTTCTATATCTATTTCTGAATGAAATAATTGAGTTCGACCAAGGAGCAAGCATAGATTTAAATTATACTTTGAGGAAAAAACCTTAACAAGATAGCGAGGGAGCATCTTTAGCGCAGTCTCAACAAGGAATTGGAGGGTGGGGGTTTAGTGGTACTGCGGTGTAGTTTATCATTTATTTAAAAAAAAAAAACTCATTTATACACCATGAGAATAATGCGTGATCAATTGATTTTTCAGGGGAAAAAGAGACACCAATGCATACTCGGATAAACACAACCCTGCTATGTAACTGCTTTATTTAGCTGTTTTGGCCAACCTGTACTGCTAACCAAAAAACTACTGTACCTACATACTCAACACTCAGCTGAAATCATGAATCACTCCAGGGACATGGTTAGGAGGACTGTGAATGGCCTTTTCGAAGCAGAATGTTTGGTTGGGGTTGATATTGGTAGATGTATGTTCAGGTTAATGTCATAGATTGCTGGGGATAGGTAAAGGTTTTGTGTGTGAGAAGAGAGACTTAAAATTATGTCTTTTATGACCTCCACTTGGTTCAGCGGTGGTAGAAATCCTGTTTTTAACTGAATACTCCAGCCACAATTTTCACAAATGGGGCTTATGAGCACTGTGAGACTCAACCATTCAGTCTGTGAGAAGCCCAAAGAACCAAAACAAGGAGCTAAAACACAGGAGTGGAAGCAACAACTTATAATTACTGACTGTGAGAAAATTCTACTTCTTTGATTATTTAAAAAAAACAAACACTTCTTTTGGTTGAGTTTTTTTTTTTTTTTTTAAATCTCAACTACATTTTATGTAGTTGAGGAAAAAAAAGTCACGAAAAAGTCATGATAAATCAGAGGAAGGGAGCAAACCAGTAGCTACTGAGAAGAAGTAGGTGTTGGTGTTTGCGTGGCTGCAGGAGGGCAGAGCTCCATGTCCAGTTCTCTGTAGTGCATGATTATCCGGGTAGGTGCACTCTGCTGAAAGATGCATGTTCTACATGTTTAAGGCAGATTGTCAGGGGCTGCAAGGGATCCAGACGCACATAGAAGCACAAAATATGCACAACAATGCAAAAAAATTTATGGCTGATGTAATGGATTATGGCTAAGATTAGCACCGCTCCGTCATGGGTTAAAAAAAAAAAAACCCCAACCAAATGCACCGTTCCTCAAGTAACTGAAATCAAACACACCCACGGTGCTCCATGACCATCAGGTGCATGCTGGGTGTAGCCAAAACGCTCATGGTGGATCCTTCAGCAGTGACTTTACTACCTTTACTGGTGTGTGAGGCCTTTCTGTTGTTTCTGACAGTCCCCATCACTGTTGTGATTGCAGCATTAAAGTTTTAAAGACCCGTGAGGAGCACAGTGGAACTACAGGAGCTGAGTGGGCCGGTTCTGTTATTCATAAACAATGAACAGGCAGAGAAGTTGAACCTGGAGCAGATTGAGGAGGACTCTGCGTACAAGACTCACAGGATGACAAGTGAGCACAACAACAAACTCACGGATGAATGTAACGCTCTCTCCAGAGGAGAGAGTGCCACTACTGACAACATTGTGTTGTGTGTGTGTGTGTGTGTGTGTGTGTCAGCTACTCAGTGTGCTGTGCAGGCTGTCGTTCTACTTTAATGTGTGTGTTTGTGGACTGCAGCTGCTGTTAAAGTGGCAGATCATTTAAATTATGTAGCCTAATATTGCTCGTTACACCCGCTGTGGAGCCCATAGCTCATTTTCATCATTTTTGTTTAATTGTCTCAGTTTTTTCTGGTTAATTCTAGTAAGGCCACACTGAGAAAGGCAGTGTTTGTATTTTTGTAACTGATAACTATTTGTATACACAGGCTAGATCTTTAGAAAAGTAATGTATTGTTGGTTTGGGCTCGGCCTTGGAGGTCACACACAAGGATAGTGTGTTTGTACCACAAGTGTTTAAGTTGACATAATGCATTTTATTTTGTAACCTAGAGGTGTTCTGTAAATTAATAGTCCTATCATGTAACATCATCATCATCGTTATATTCCCTACTCAATGTAACGCTGTGATGTTTACTTGGAATGCATTTAAACCTACTGACCTACTTTTTATTCTTTATACAAGCAGTGAAAGGAGTTCAGCTGTAATATCAACCCTTTCACATTACACAGTCATTTGACTTGCCAAAAATATAAAAAACACTTTTTATTAAAGGTTTTTTTGTTTACCATAAAGATTAGTTGTTTAGCTCCTGTTATTTGAGCAACACCAGTCATTAAAAGCGTCTTTGTTAAGTGCATAACAGATTAAACTCAAACACCTGTCAGCTCTCACGAGGAATCAGCTGCACACCCTGTATGCAGAGTTTGTGTGCCATTTCCCATCTGCAGAGGACTCAAGGACATGAAATTAATGAATATCTGATCAGTTTGTCTCCAATTCATTATCTCTCACAGTGGCATGACAAGACAAACTACTGGAGCTAAAAATTAAAGATTTATTTCACATCCCGTTCTATTGCATTCTTTTGGATACAATGAGCGCAGAATATCCGAAGTTGCCACGGTGACATTCTGTATGTGATGAAGTTGCTTTTCCGTCTCTCGGGGGAACTTTGATACATTGATCATCTGATGGTGAGGTCCTTTTTGGTCTGCCTGATCGTGCTTTGGTTGCAACTGATCCTGTTTATGTAGGGCGTTTTAGAGGTCCATGCACTGCCCCCTTTGAAACCTTTGGTGTAGCCATGATTTGTTGCTGAGCTTCTCTATGCGTAGAATAACAATTTTAACTTCTGTTGCCATCTTTCCCAAGTAGTACTTAGGAAGCAATGATCTGCTGAAAACTTGACGGACAGCCTCTGAGTGTCACGTGAATGCATCCTTCAGTGGAAGGGATACAGCTCAAGGAAATGTGACCTTTTATAAGTTGATCAATATCGCAATTTTGCTTAAATTTGATTGCTGCCTGTTTTTAAATCTTTCTGAATCCTCAAACATTCAAATTATTTCCAGGTTTATGTTGAAATATTTGAGATTCTCAATGTGGTCTCAGACCTTTGGGGTGGCTGTGTGTGTGTGTGTTTGTGTGTGTGTATATATACACATTTGAAAAGTATTCAGACCTCTTCATTTTGTTATGTTGCATTTTCAAAATTAAAAAAAAAAAGTTTCTCTCATCAAACTATATTCAGCATCCCATAATGACAAAGCAAAAACAGAATTTTAGAAATTTTTGCAAACTCATTAAAAAGGGAAGAACTGAAATATCACATTGACATAAGTATTCAGACACTTTGCTGTGAAACTTGAAATTAAGCTCGAGTGCCTCCCATTTGTCTCGGTCATCTTTGAGACGTTTTCTACACCTTGAGTGGAATCTGTGGTATATTCAGCTGATTTAAGGTCTCACAGCCGACAGTGTGTATCAGAGTGTGTATCAGAGCAAAAACCAAGCCATGAGGAGGAAGGAACTGCCTGCAGAGATCAGAGACAGGATTGTGTCGAGGCACAGATCTGGGGAAGGCTACAAAAACATCCCTGCTGCATTGAAGGTTCCCAAATGCACAGTGGCCTCTATCATTCTTAAATGGAGGAAGTTTGGATCAACCCGGACTCTCCCTAGAGCTGGCCGCCTGGCTAAACCGAGCAATCAGGGGAGAAGGGCCTTGGTAAAAGAGATGACCGAGAACCTGATGGTCACTCTGGCTGAGCACCAGAAATCCTGTGTGGAGATGGGAGAAACTTCCCAAAGGACAACATCTCTGCAGCGCTCCATTGATCTGGGCTTCATGGCAGAGTGGCCAGATGGAAGCCTCTCCTACCTTACAGACTCTCAGACTGTGAGGAACAAGATTCTCTGGTCTGATGAAACCAAGATTGAACTGTTTGGTCTCAGTACCAAGCGTCATGTCTGGAAGAAACCAGACATGACGCCCTGAACTGGTTGTCCTTCTGGAGGTTTCTTCCATCTCTACATTGGATCTCTGTATTCAGTGTTAAGTGTTTGTATATGTTAAGTATATGTTACAGATAAGGTAAAAATAAAATGTGGGAATATATCCATTCCATAGGAAGGTGTCGTTACCAAAATAAGGCTCCAAACCTGACTAGATGTTACAGAAATACATTTATAACTCACTGACATCACACCAGGCTAATACTGCTTCAGTAGTCAACATAAAACATTGCCAGCACCCCAAGATCATCATAAAACAACTTCACACAGGGATTTTATATTTACTTTCATCTGTCATGTCATAGACACAATGTGCTTTCCATATTCTGTGCCTACTTGTGTACTTGCTTTGATATAAAAAATAACATTATGATATTACAGCATAGGATATAACTGAGGTTCCAGTGAGGGGCAGAGAGAGAGAGAGAGAGAGAAGATTATGATCTGCTCTCTGTCAGCATGGAAAAATATCTAAAATGCAAATAGCTTTGAATCATATTCATATGCATCTCTGTAAACCGCAAAACAGATGAGACTTGAAAGCTGAAACAAATTCTCAATTCAATATGCTGGACAGCTCACATTTCTCCTGAGGTGACATCCTCAATATGATGCTCATACATCTGTGATCCTAACAGCATATGGCATGCAGAAATGACTTTTCATGAATATGAGTGAGGCCCATGTGGACAAGAAAGTAACATATCCAGAACAAAAATAGCCAACCAGGCAGAAACATGTGCTTTCTTTGTGCTTTTAATCATCATTGGGTGGGGCTTACTGATTGGAACAGTGTTTGGTATATGTGTGTGTGTGTGTGCGCGTGTGTGTGTGTCTGTGTGAGCTAATATTCCTGTGCTTACATTGGGACTGTGCGGCTAATTGCATGTGATAAGGAGATGCACTTGTGTTCTGGGAGAGCTGGGAGAACATAGAGGACATCAGAGGACATCAGTGTGCTCTTGCAGGCCTTATCGTCATGCTGTGTTTGGTTCTAAGTGAACAGCGCGGAAACAAAATTGCCACCATCTACCAACACAAGCCGTTTCTCTCATCATAAATAATAAAAAGGCAACCTGATTGTCGATGAAGCGGTCTACTTTTAGTTACTGGGTAGAAACTGGATTGTAAAACAAATAAGAAATATGTGTGCCAAAACAGGCCAAAAGCTAAATGTTCTTCCTTTGACACTTGCTGAACTTTATGTAAAATTATTATGCTCCAGAGAAAAGACGTGATGCAATATCTGACCATAGCTTGGCAATAATATCATGAGAAGGAGCAGAGGTACTGTCTCAGTTCCTCCTTCCTCTTTTACACCATCACTGACATTCCTTTCTATTCGCATCTAAATAATTCTCTATCATGAGTCCACCTGAGTGAGGACGGGTTGCTGTGGGAGCACACAGCTTGACTCAGAGTTTCTCCACTTATGAAATATTAACTCCGGGTTAAGAGCAAGCAGAAACCATTGATCCTGACCATGGCTTTGAGAGTGCAGCATTTAAAGCAGCCCCTGCTGGAGAGCATGACATGACAGGCATGTTAGCAAGGTTCCACATAAAAGGCACACAGTGGAATTTGCATCGTAAAGCACTGCTACAACCTTTCTTCCAAATAAAGGGGAGTGGATCTGTTGGCACATCAAACTGATAGCTGTAGGTGAGACAGGCAAATTCCTGTGCTGTGCTCTGTGTGTGTGTGTGTGTGTGTGTGCGTGCATGCGTGCGTGTGTGTGTGTGTCGGTTCAGGGAGAGGCTTAAGAGGAGAGAAGGGCCAGGGATGTGCCCTCTAAGCATCTGCTGGCTCAGCAGCCACTCAGGCCTCTAATAACAGTCTCCACCACAGAGATCCCTTCACAGCCCTGGTAAAGATGTAACTAATATGGTGGAATGGCTGGTGTCTGTATTGTATCTGCCATGGCATTGTCTTTGATGTAGTATCTGTGGGAGAAAAGAAAGGCAAAGAACTCGTTGTTAAAGCTGTGATTACAACAGGCGGATCGTGTGGGTACTCTGTGATGTAAGACAGGACAAACTGTTTGAATTTGAGGATTGCCTGGCTAATTGGGATTGTGTCATGAAAGTCTAAAGGGCTTGTCACACCTCCTCATTTTTTTTTTTGTCTTTGTTCCCTTTCAAAAGATGTGACCTGCATGAGTTTCTTTTTGCTCACTTTATTTCGCAGGTCTTACAGTGACCTGAGTACAAAAAGAGTGGGCAGTACAAACTGTCGAGTGTGTATGTGATGATAAAGAGGAGTGCAATACATAGAGGAAAGAGAAGCCTCTATGGCTTCTTTTGGCCTTTGGCAAAAAAAAAAAAAAGACAAGCCATTTATTCAAATTTAAATCATTTGCATTATTTGAGTTGTTTCATACATGTTTGCTTTTGTATAAAGAAATCAAAAGCATCAGTTCCATTTTGGCTGCTGCAAAGCTGCATATCAATTTTTTGCTCTTCATACACACCCACACACAACTTGTAAATTATACATGAAATTTTCTGTTTAATATTACCCCCCTGGGTTTTATGGGTTGAGTTGAAAATACCCTTCAAAAGTGTTTTTTTTTTTTGTTTTTTTTTCTGGACACATGAACTGCTCATCAGTGATGAGTTTCACTTGCATGACCGCATGGACCACAAGAGCTTCATTCCTCAGGCGTTGTAAAACATCTCCTCATTAGCCAAGCGCTCACTGCAGGTTAATTATTGTTTCGTTCTGTTCGTCCATTCTCACGATTGTTTAACTTTATAATTTGAAGATGATCTGAGTCTGTCACTGGCCATCGGCAGCTGGTGAAGATTCTTATGTGATTAACAAAGACACACATTAAACAAACATGGTCAAAATGCTGCTTCAATTCAAAGGTGCTTTAAATTGAAATTTTGGATACCTTATTTCATTTAACCATTTACACTTTAGGGGGAAGTGCATCTCTGTGTCAAGCTCACCTGTTGAACAGTGACCACATGTTCTGTTCTCTTTGGGTTGCCATTTTTTGTGACGTCCTTGTTCGATCGCCAGTTCGTGGTCACTGAGCGTATACTTGATCAGGATCTGCATCTGCTTTCTATCTCTGACGGATATTCTGCCAATTCACAGTCTCTGTTTAGGGACATATAACATTCTACTCTGCTTTGTCTTTTAGTTTCTTCTTTCCAGTGTGTCAAATAGGTTTCACGACATCGTGTTATAATTCGGTTCACTTTGATTGGTGTTTGGAAAACAGTGTTGTTGTCTGTCTCTCTCTCGTCTTCTGTCTGAACACAACCACATTCAGCAGCGTATACGCTTGTTCTGAACATGAGTGCATGCACACACGCATGCATGCACACACACACACGCACGCACGCACGCACGCACGCACGCACGCACACACACACACACACACACACACACACACACACACACACACACACACACATCCTATCAGACAAATTTGGCCAAAAGTGTTTTATTGTCTTCCCCCTCTAATCTAAACCATCTGGTAATAGTAAAGACTTACTGCGGGCACCAGAGCAGCGTGGCTTGTAGAGAATTTACAACTTTGTGTATTAGACATGGTTAAATACACCAGGGTTTCAGTGTGAGCTGCAGTCTGCTTGATAAATGATGACTGCGGGCTATTCTTAGATGGGATAGGAAACAGTCATTTTTGTGGCAGTTGATGTCTTTGCTGCAGAAACAGAGTGGGTCAGGGTCACAGGGCCCCAATTTCACCCTTTTAGCCAAACCGTAGGAATCAGAATTTCCAGACCTGGATGGGAAAGTACATAAAGAGGGGCATCTGAAGAGTCAGAAGTGAAATAGTTTGGAGACCTTTTAATAGAATCAGCAGATGTAGTCCAGACATTTTAATACAGCAATTTCCTAAGGTTATAATTTGCTCTATTCGTGTACTCTTTTCATTTGCACAGACATTGATATTACATTTTGAACCTTATCTTATGGCTGCCTTTAATAGACTGGAAAATTAAGGCTCCATATGAGATGGCATTTGAATTTAGAGTATGGGTGGTATCACATCTACAAATTAAATGGTTAAGATTATTGTCATTATCATTACTACTAGTAGTGTTTTGTTTTTATTATGTGGTATTGGGTGTCATGGTAGACATATCATCTAATGAATTATTTCACTCTAAAATGTTTATAGCCTGCAGTAATGTATGCATAGAGTTCTTTTAGTGTGCATTAAATAAATGGAGATGTATTAAAATGTATTGTTTTGAGTGTCAAAAATCTGATAAATTAAACTGTGTCACACTGTGTCCTCATGCAGAAAGGAACAAAACCACTTAGTGTGGAGGGAAATAAAATCCAGGTGAAAGCCGAGCTTAACGTTCTACTTGAAAATACATCCACTTTTTTCCAATAGATTTGGATATCATTGATTAGCATTTATCTTGAGTGAAGGTGGACCAGGGCATGTTAAGCAGCATTTTATTGTGATGAATGATCTGAAATGATCTGCTCAGTGACAAAACACAGAATAAAGTCAGGCCTATTGTCATCTCTCACATCACCGCAATTATTCTCCTCCTTTCTTTCCTTTTAACCTTTTGACAGTGGCGGCTCCCAACACACACACACACACACACACACGCGCACACACACACACACACACACACACGTACTATCTCCAATTAGTTCCCTCAGCACATTTTCTATTGAACTTTGACCCCCTCCTGTTCTTGCTAATAAAAGCAGCGTGACCCGGCAGACGTATAAAATCTGATGTAATCAGAAGTTAGAGAGCAAAACAGTCTGTGTGAGGAGTTTTACAGCGAGCAGCAAGAATTATTTCATCAGCAAAACTAAAATTAGGATGAGAAAATACAGACTAAAATATCTACACAACCTCATTTCATTTCTCATGACATGGTGGACACACTTTGCGAAAGATAAGCGTTGCAAGTTAATTTATCTCGTATTCACACTTAGCAAACTTATTAAAAAATATTTCAATGTAAAATATCGCACTGCGTTTGCAGTTTCTGCCAGATTTGAGAAAGTAGACCTGAAAAAAGTTGTAGCATCTGCAAAGCAAGAAGCTGATTTTTTTTTTCATTATTTTTATTATATTTTCTCAAGAGGGTTTCTCTTGTTTTGGATAAATCCCTTGCAAATGCATGTACAAGTAAAGAGACAGACTTGTTCTGAGACAGTGGCACAGTTAGGCTCTTGTGTTCTGTTAGACTGTAGCAGGTGCCTGGCTCTTTTCTCTGTTGCCCTGATCATCCTCAGTTCTGCTGAGATTCACTCCCCAGCTGTGTGCTGACAGGCCAAGTGCACAGTCAAATATCTAAAAGGTGTTTCCCCTCCAGATGCACTGTGTGAGGAAGTATGGACGAAAGGCAGAAATTACACTCTTTCGTTTTTTTGCCTCTGTCTCTACACAGCTGCCCAAGTGGAAAATAGGAGTCATCCTTCTGAAATATTCATATACACTGTAACCCTTACACACTGCTGGGGTCAGCCCTCTATCAGCATGCAAACGCGGTACAGAGACAGATCAGAGGTCTGTGCATTACTCCATCTTTCCCACTTGGATACACGTCAACATTTTTTGTTGGTGCGTTTACACTGTAGAACACATTTACATTGTAAAACATGCTAACAAAGGCTCACGTAAAGTGTGCCTGTGTGGTCAGCAGAACACTAATAAGCCCTTCGTTTTATGTCATAAATAACAGATGTCATGGCTCAAGCAGCAAACTCAATTATTTATCTGCCTGAATGTCTTGAAAGTGGGGCTGACGAGGCAGAGGTTTAATTTTAGCTCACTATAATTTGCAGTGTAAATGGGAGGTTTCCAAACAGCCAAACCTCATTAGGACACACCATCATGACTCACTGTGGAAAGAGAGAGCCACAGAAACAGAGAGAGAAATATAAAGTGGGGCTATATCCTATAATTTTACTGGTGTACCTGCTGGTGCATAGAAATGATCAATGCTGCACTTGGAGAGTGAATTAAATTTTTATTTTGAAAGCTTTGTGCAACAATGTGCTCCTGCGAGGCGTGCTATCACACTTTGATGGTCATCAAGCTCTACCTCCAGGCACGGACACTAATAAGAACACTGTCATTAAGTAATACGGGTTCATAGGGAATTTATTTAACAGTAATAACTGTATCCAACTAGAGCTAATTGTTCACATAGATTTAATAGTTTAATGAGTGACAAAGCTGAAAAATGGACAAATCTAGTGTCAGTGACGGGATGTCAGTGGCGCTCTGCAGGCGTGTGGCATGAAAATCTAAGATCTGTACATCTTGTAGTCAGTGACCCTCTTCATCTTACTAAAGGCTCACACACCCATGGCACACCCACTCCGGTGATTTTACCTATTTTGATTAGAGTAAGCACATCTCTCCTACTCTCGCAAATCAGAGACAGTAACTAAAAACACCTGTGGGGGTGTGCAGGGCCTTTAATGCAGTTATTCTCGTGCATTTACAAATAGCTGAATCAACAGCTTAACACATGCGTCTGCAGTGGTTACTTCAATAATCCTTAATTAACTGTTTGTACTACTTTTATAATGTACTTCACTTTTATGATACAATGCATACTGTATGAGGTTTAGTCTGCACATTTTAATGTGATGCAGAACATTGAGGACAGTGCTGCTGAAATTATTTGCATGCTAACAATTATAATGTCAGCTAGCAAGACCTAACACACATACCAGTAATATTCTAAGACGTGCTAGAAAACTGCTTGCTCGCTTTTGTTTTTGTTTACAGGTGTTTTTTTTTTTTTCTCATATTGCATTCTTTGTTGTTCCTTCTCTTTGAAAGGTGCACATGGTTTAGTCAAGCTCTGCAGGGAGGTACAGCACAGAGAGGCTCCATCATTATTTTAAACACCTAAATAGTCTATTGATGTTAGTCTATTCAGATAACAATGAAACTTAACTGACTCAAAACTTCTTGATGGCCCCGGGTAGTCCCTCAGAACAGTCCTGGGCTCTGCAGTGATTAACATAATGACCAAAGTGGCACTGCAGATTGTGTGATGCCCGCTGGCCCACACACATCCATTACCAAAGAAACAACTGTAAAAGTAAGATTTCCTGAGTATCATACGCATCCAGAACCGACTCTTTATTTAGTAGGTTATGGTTTTTAAAAGTCACCGAGAGCTGAAAGTTGTTGATCTTTTTGCGTCATTCGTTCCTGCTGGCAGCCAGTTAGAGAGAGACACTAATGTGAATGCATAATGGGCTGAGATACTAATATCCATTGGTATGACTGAGTTGCCATCTTGGAGCACCTTATCCAAATCTCATATTACATCCATTATTTGAATAGCAGTTAAATATGGATAGCTGGCTTCCTCCTTGAGGATATTAAATTATGAAGTAACTGTCTCAGTGTTGTCATTGGCTGGTGCTTCATCACGCCATTTTAGCTTGGAGACAGTTGAAGACTGCCAGCTTGGGTGTTGAGTGTTTCATCTCCCAGATCAACCTTGTGTTGTGGGAATGCATCAAGTGTTGGCACACGTTCAAGAATAATTAATGCTACCCTCTAAGACAAGAGAACGTCTCACAGCCGACAAGTTCTCACACCTAAATAACAAATCTGTTTGTTTTCTAGTGTCTTCTAAAGCGATCCATATGACTGATCTCATACGAGCATGATTTTAGCCATGCTAGTGCCATGGCTCTAGGGATGGCTATGACAGGCTGTCTAACTGTCAGGCAGGGGGTGGATGCTGCACCAGTTCCGGAGTGGAATATCTAAACAACTACAAGATGGATTACCATGAAAATTTGCAAAGATATTAATGGTCCAAAGAGGACGAGTCCTCTTTAAAGCCATGAGATTGACATTAATGGTTCAGAATTAAATGTCCTGACAACTGTTGGATGGATTGTCTTGCAATTTGGTTAGACGTTCATGTTCTCCACAGGAAGACACTTAGTGCTTGTCCTGTTTTTTTCCATCACAAAACAGTCATGATTAACAAGAAGAATGGGGCTCAGCTTAGTTTGGGTTTCCCATGAGGCTGAGATTAGGACAGCGTTGACTCATCGGAGAGACTATGAGAGATCTGTTGCTCTCGAGGCTCTGCCCTGCTCAAAAGGAAAGAAACAAATACATTTCATATTACCAATGGTGCACACCACCACGCTCACATCCATTGTGCCCACACATGTGTGAAATTAAAGCTATCACGCCTTTACATCTGAGTGAGAATGCTATTTCTCTTAAAACATTTCAGCTGGAGAGGTATCAGTGAGGACACGTTTTCATGCTTTTATGGCCTGCAAGTCACGAGGGTAATAGCAGCAAGATGCATCTACATGTCCTGTAGGTGGTTTCAACAGAATAGAAATGGAGGGCGAGCTAATGTGAGTGTGTGTGTGTGTGTATGTGTGTGTGTGTGTGTGTGTCTGCGCGTGTGTGCGCATGTTCACAGGCTTTGCTTATGTGTGTATGTGTATCCATATTCATTAGAAGTGCAGAGGAGAATCCAGTAATGATTGTGTCAGTTGAGATTAAAGAGATTGACCTTTGGTGACTTCAAGTGGAGCAGTTGTGTGAGTGTGCGAGTGTGTGGTTGCTTTGTGGTGGTTGATGGCGAAGTGGAAGAGGGAAGAAAAAGGAGAGAGGCAAAAAGGGGCAAAGAGACACAGGAGATAAACATTGCCTCTCCTCCAGTGTGGCTTATTCCAAGTAACCCCACTTTGTTTTTTCAGCAGATACAATGCAAGCTGTTCTGTCTGTACCAGTGAAAAACACCGGGAATTGACTGCAGGTCATCACATTTATTCTGAGGTTGAGTTTCAAAGTGACAGAAAAAGCAAACAAAAAGAACTCAGGAAGAGCAAAACATCCACGAGTACTGTGGCTAAGACTAGCTTTATAGAGCAGGGTATACTTAAAGCTCCATTAATTGATTCTTCTCAGCCACTTGAAGCTGCAAACACAACACTGAGACATCATCACCTATGGAGAGCAACCACTTTCACAACACAAAAACATAATTTCCATCTTTTGTTCAGATAAAAAGTTAGTGCAGCTTTAAAGGAACTATTTGTAAGTTTTGTTATTGCCACATAGTCAGTGTTTTCATTGATGGCTGTTTCCCAGATAGCAAAATAAATCCGACTCATTCTTGGGTTACATGCTTGTTTTCTTCTGGACCGCTATATGCCCAGTTCCACAGGCCGAATCTGACCCATATAAAGCATGATTGTCAGATCTTCCGGCTGTCAGCCAATACCAGAGGATAACAGCCCAGATGTGGAAATATATGGGCCAGACTCGGGCCAGAAGTCTCATTTTGCTATCTGGGTACAAGTCTAGAACAAACATTGCGAGCTCAGCATCAAACTTCATCCCATTACTTGCCATGATCTGTCTCCAGCGGTGGAAAGCAACCCTTTTGTTTTGCTACTATTTGTATTGCTTCTTCTACTGAGGTTAGCATGCTAACCAGCTAGCCCTGGCACGGTTGCCCACCTTCGTCACTGTCTGATACAGAGTCACTGTAGCATCCAAGCTTCCCTTAAGAAGTATAATACACCCACTTCTCAGAGAGTGTATTCTAACCTAAACAGCTGTCAATGCTCAAGTTGGCTGTGTTGCAATAACAAAACGTACAAATGGCCCCTTTAAACAAATGATATACTAATGAAAAACTGCTGTTATTCTGCTGCTTAATATTATTATTCTACTATTCATATTTTGTGAAGAAATCCAAATCCATTTTATATCTTTGTGTTAGCCCTTTCTACAAGTGTTCTTCTACTGGTCATCACTGTCACCATTGTACTATTATAATGCCAGCTTTAAAAATTCCTACTGCAGCTTAAACATTGATTTTTCAACCTTTTCCAGTCTGGTCTGTAAACACAGTTGGGTATGGTGGAAGCAGGTCTATTCTGGGAACAGTTAATAGAGTTTCAGCTTGGATCACACACCGAGAATGTCGGAATGACATTTCTCTTGCATCCTAGAGAAAGTACTTTTGAGCACTGTGTCTTGGCCAGAGCTGGCACTCAGGGAATCAAGGTGTGTGTGTGTGTGTGTGTGTGTGTGTGTGTGTGTGTGTGTGTGTGTGTGTGTGTGTGTGTGTGTGTGTGTGTGTGTGTGTGTGTGTGTGTGTGTGTGTGTCTGAGGCAGTTCGGAAGGTGGAACAGGCTGGTCATTATTTTGTGGTTGCAGAAATAGAGGGGGCTGAGAGAAAGACAGCGAGAAAGACACAAATGGAAAACTGGTCTCTCTGTAGGGTGATTTTAGTGAGGTACAGTAACTGTGCTGTAACTGCTCCCCTTGGTGCTTATGTGAGCACTAGCACACATACACACACTTTTTTGAGACACCCCGAGAGTGGAATAACATCCAGTGTCTGCTTGTGAGAGGATTTGCAGAGTCTCTGTTGTATTTATGCCATGAAAGGCCTTTGTTGCCATACATAAACACAGTATCTGTGCTGTTCGCAATGAGCTCAAGCTGACTCTCCTGTGACCTTTACCTGCCCTGCTCCTCTGTTACAGAGTGAAAGTGACTGGTGAGAATCAATGGTCTCCTCTCATCAGACACACACATACAGAGAAACCTACACGCACACTCACTGCCACAACCATCATGCTGATGTTGTGGGGACATGAAGTCAGCGCTTGTCCCCTGGCGTCCCTCCAGCAGCCGGTGTGTCCTCTGTCAGACAGCCTGACATTCAGCACAGCAGTAACTCATCGATCCACATACAACAGGAGAGACCATGAGAGAGATGTGGGGGGGGTGGAGGAGGAGGGAGAAGATACGCTGCAGGGCTGATGGAATGATAGCTAGCTGGAGCAATAGATAGCATCAGAGAGCTGATAGAGAGCTATCAGGAAGAGAGTGGGGGTGAAGAGGCGCTGGAAAGCTGACTGACTGATAGACTGGTGAAAGTGGGATAGTCTGCCACTTGGCTGACAGCAGCTCTGTCAGCTCTGAACAAAGTGAACTACTGGGTACTCTGAAATGGTTAGGATTTTTTTTTAACCTCTGTGACGTCTTCTGTCTGCGGTCTGTGTGTAGGCATGCTTTGAGTTGCTGCGTAGGTTACACTGAATAAGACTTGAAACGTACAGGTAACCCGCCGAGTCTTCCTGTAAACAAACACCGTTGTGTTTATAGGTCGTGTTTCTCAGCCAAAGGAACTGTGTGCATCCTTCAGGCTTTAAGGTGTTGAGTGCATTTTCCTTCCTCATGAAATATTTTTAACTCAAGGTTTACTTATTACGTAGCTGGTTTTTTTTTCCCCACTGCATCTCACAGTCTTCCACAATGGATGGGGTTCGGTCAGTGGTCATGGAGATAATGGAGATTAGTCGTCATCACGTCACTTAATTATAGAATTTTTGTCATGCGATAACAGGGGGTCATCAGGTCTTTTGAATGTTACAAAACATGGTTACAGTCTTCTCCTTTGGCAGTTTTTGCAAGAGCAAGTTTTTTTTGGCATGTTACCACCAGAAACTGCCGATTTAATACTATGGTTAGACTTGTGTGTTTTTGCTTTGACTTCTCTGTTAACCTTACCTGGTCAACATAGCCCTTCCCCGCCTGTTTCACCCAATTCATCATCTTTTGTGTGTAATGGCTTGTATGCGCTTAACATTTGCAGTTGCATGAATGTGTCCTGCAGCACCCACATTCTTATGCACATACTGTAGATGGTGATAATAGATGTAGTATTTTGTGCCAATATACCAAACACTGACCCTGACATAATACATAGCTGATGTTAACTGAATAGAACAATGATCATATCTTATTAGTGCGGGTCTCTCTCTCTGTGTGCATTCATACATTTGCCTGAAACTGGCTTTTTAGTGATGGTAGGGGCATGTTGTGGTGAAATTACCTGTGGGTGCAGCCAGCAGTTCCACATATCAATGACAGCAGTAGTGGAAAACAATAACAATCAAACAGTTAATCTAAGTGCGCATCTAATGAACCGGAATCTGAATTTCAGTGAAAATCACTTATCTATCAATCAACCAGTAGGTGATATGCAGGTTCTTAGAGGCAGATGCACTTTTAGGTTGGGGTGTGGGTGGGGGTGGTGGGGTGGGTGGGGTGGGGGTGGGGTGGTAGGTGGGGTGAGCAAAGTAAAGTTACGCCAAAAAAAAAAGAAAAAAAGTTAAGTATTGTCCTTATAGCTTATATTGTATATCTTTGTCACTCTCATGGACACAGTCCTCACTTTCTAAGTCTTATTGTTCTCCGTCATGCACACACACACACACACACACACACAAACACACACACACACACACACACACACACACACACACACACACACACACACACACACTTCCTCAAGTACATCACTGCCCTCACATCTCTAATGGTTTTTCTTTCTGGAATTAGGGTTATTTTATTTCACTTTATTTTATTTCATTTAATTTCATTCCCCTTGATATGTCATTATTGTTGCAGAGTTTTTCATCATGCTGGTTTTGATTATAATTTAGATTGTTATCCACATGATCGTGTCTTAGCTTGTCGCCTTGATCTTTTTTTTTTTTTTATTGCTGTTTGTTGTTTGCGGTGAGATGTTTTTAGATGCCCTTTGGGTTTTTGACTCCCACACACTTATTATTGATTACATCTCACCCCTCAGTGGTTTTTGCCATCATGATTTAGCACTGTTTTTCTGCTCCTGTCATTTCTCACTGTGCAAATATGGTAAACAACACCCATTCTAGAGGATGTGTTCGATTTTTTTTTTTTTTTTTTTTTTTAACACCGGCAATAGAACAATACATGTTTAAAATGTATTGCTACAGTTGGAAATTTAAAAATACATAATGTTTTGTTTCTCTAAATCCTGCCTGTTTATCAGACTTCCTAGCTGTCTGTCCTTGATCTGGAGCAAAAACTATGTTCTTGTTATCCTTTTTTGGTCCAGTTCCAGACAGAGTGCTGCTAATGACTGCTGCTGGTTCCATTCACAAGCATCCGAGATGATTAGGACTGTGACCTTTTAGCAGAGCCAGATAATTCAGAGCTTAGTGATTTTTATCCCCCTCTAAATTCTGACAGAGGGAGAGAGAGAGAGGAAGAGAGACAGAGAGAGAGGCAGATTGGGACTCATCAAAAAGGGCGAGGGAGCAGATCAGAGAAACAAGGTGTAGAGGAGAGGATGAGGAGAGAAATGAAGAGGAAGAGGGCGTGGAGGCACAGATGAAGGGGGGAGGATCACACTGTGCTACTCACCCTGGAGGCACTGACATTATCTGGGAGAGACAGGCATCAGGGAGAGAGAAAGCGATGAAAAGGAGGGAGGAGGAAAAAAAAGTGGAATAAAGAGGAGTGAAATGTAGCTTCTGACGTTCTTCAAAAATACCTGACATTTACCCGGTTTTGCTGTGTTCAGGCTAGACAATTGGAGTCCAGTAAAGGCCACCGTCCTCTTTGCAGCAGGAATGTCACCTGTCTGCTGGGCTCACTCCATTTTCATCAGGGCTGAAAACAGCCTTTACAATGTACCGAGCAGATCAATCAGTGAGTAGAAAAAAAAATTGTTTGTCAGACCCAGAAGAATCAATTCCTGATCCTCACCATTTCTGTTAATATACCAGTATTGTGTGATTGAGATTAAGTGCAGACCAGAGGGCTATTTCATGGAAGGACGCTAAGAATAGTGAGAAGAATAGCTTCATTCAGTGTGAGGTGGTAATCCATGCTGGACTGATTTCATGAAACTGATTTGTGACATCTCCTGGTAAGAACCAGTGAAGTTGAGGTTGTTCTGTCAGGTAATGTGCGGTTCCAAAATCTAAGCAGGCTGAGCGTAGAGACGCACAATTCAAGTCATCAGTGGCAGGAAACAGTGAGAAAACTGCAGGATAAGGAAGGCATGCCTAGACTGAAGCCTAAACATTTTTTTATTGTTAGTTGCATGGCTCTATGAACAGTAATATCCACCCCCTGTCTCCAGGAAATTCCATTTATATACAGTGGCTTCAGAAAATATCCAGTCCCTTCAATTTCGGCACATGCTTTGTTTGTAGATTTAATTTTAAATTGATAAAACTGCCATTTCTGCTAATCAGTCTACACACAATAACCCATCATGATGAAAGAGCGAAGACATGTCTTACAGATTTTTGCTAATTCAAAAAAAATCTAAAACTGAAATCTCATTTACAAGAAATCTCATTTACAAAAGTATTCAGACCTTTACTTTTGTACTTTGTAGAATCCCCTTTTGGCAGCAATTAGGTCTTTGGGTTGGGTAAGTCTCTACAAGCTTTGCACACCTGGATTTGGGCAGTTTATCCCATTCGTCTCGGCAGATCCTCTCAAGCTCACATCGAATGGGAAGCGTTTATGAGCTGCCATCTTCAGGTCTCTCCAAAGATGCTCCATGGGGTTGAAGTCTGGGCTCTGGCAGGGTCATTCAAGGACAGTCTGACACCTGAAGCCACCACAGCGTTTTTTTGTCTGTATGCTTCGGATCATCGTTGAACCATTGCCTCTTGGTCTTGGGTTTGTGTGCACCCCGGAGTATGTTTTCTTCAAGGACCTCTCCGCATTTGGCTGCATTCATTCTTCCCTCAGTTCTGACCAGTCTCCTTGTTCCTGCCACGCAGAGACGAGTGCGAGTGAAATGGGTGAATGCAGCTTGTAGTGTAAAGCGTTTTGAGAGGTCAGTAAGACTAGAAAAGTGCAACTTGAGTGCAGTCCATTTACCATTTACAATTTATCTCTGTTTTAAGGGGTCAGGGTTGCAATTTCACATTCATGGTTTTGAGTCAAATGTCTCAACTATCATTGGATGGATTTGGTACAGACACAGTATACTCACCTCAGGATGAACTGTAATCTCAGGACTTTGTGTTTAGAGCTAATCAGCAAATGTTAGTATGCTACCATGCTACATTAAGAGGGTGAACATGGTAAACATTGTACCTGCTTAGCAATAGCATCTTAGCATTGTCATTGTGAACATGCTAGCATGCTGATTTTCAAGGACCGAGCAACAAGACACAGGATGCAGGGTTTAAATTTCAAAAAAGGTGGGTTTTTATTTACCCCCAAAAATTAGAAAATACAAAGCAAAGTATTTAATAACTAATTAGTAACTAATGTGGCTCCAAAAAAATGTTCAACATAAGAAAACTAAGCAGATCGAGTAACTCAACCTAACCTCAGTGAAACACAAAACTGACTTAGCTGAATGACACAGAGGGGGAACATACTGTATATACAGGCAGGCCAGACCAATAAAACACACGAGGTATAGACACAATACAATAACTAAATTAACTCCAAATAAACACCAGACAGAACTTTGCGAACAACTTAATATTACATAACAGGCGGTATTGTGTGGTGTCCTCTTAGGTCTGCCTCATGAAACTGAAATTAGATGAACTTACCAAAATACGTTAAGGCTTAGTGCCTAAGCCTGTTTCATGTAATATACCCAGAGATATTATTGTGTTTCCAACCGATGAAGTTTCAAGCCTTTGCTCATCCAGCTGCTCTTGTGGAAAACCCGCTGGCTTTGCAGTAATTTTTCCCGTCCACTATAGTAAATTCCACCATTACAAACCAAATCAGGTCGGGAAAGTTATTACAACTTTTATGAAGGTGGCATCATTAATTGCATGGTTAAGTTGAGGGACAGCCACTCACTGACCTCCAAATCAGTGGCAATACAGCGCAAATTCAATAACCCTTTATTATAAACAGCCCCAGTCCATCCCCCAATTACCCAAAGCGTCCAGGTCTGCTAACTCAGCAATGTGGATGGATCTGTGGAGGAATGCATCGGCTTTACCTCCACTTGCTGGGGCGAACATCATTTCATCATGATTAAAAGTCGCTGGTTTGAGACCTTGTCAGA
This sequence comes from Seriola dumerili, assembly GCF_002260705.1. Classification (NCBI taxonomy): domain Eukaryota; kingdom Metazoa; phylum Chordata; class Actinopteri; order Carangiformes; family Carangidae; genus Seriola; species Seriola dumerili. The sequence continues at coordinate 6,616,695 of NW_019174266.1, forward strand.
TGCCACACAATTAGCCTATATGGCAAACTGCAAAACGTGCAACATTTGTGTGTGTGTGTGTGTGTGGGCATGCACATGTACCGTTGCGCATGAATGTGTGTCTCCCATAAGGAGACCCCCTGCACTCTGCAGATAAACACTGATTATTAATCTCAGCTGTCACTGAGAGGAACAAAACATACGAAAGACGGTTAATGGTGGAACAGAATCGAGAAATAAGAGGTCTACCGTACCTTTACCTTTTTCTGTCACGACATGAAATTGCCGTATAAATGATCCAACGGTTACTTCAATCACAATACTGCAGGATGATCAGACCAATGAAGGCAGATGTGGATACATTTACAGTCAGTTATTTCCGTGGTGTGCACTCAGCTGAAATGGCTGCTCCTCTTCATTTGTCATTGTCTTTTCAATAGAACGATTCAGCAACACACACAGGGAGTGCTTACAGGTACGGCCCTGAAGTACTAAGGACCAGATGTTCCCTGCAGAACACTAACATTAATTGCCTAAGATGCAAAGAATTGAATGCAGTTTATTTCTCTTGTACAAGTGACATCTTGATAAATAAAAAAAAAAAAGGCATATGGGAGGAGTAATGTTGCATTAACCACAGGGGAAGGTTGTCATGCAGATAGGAAAGACAAAAAAGAAGACATGAAATAAGAGGAAATGATAAGTATGGATAATAACATTATATTCTGCGTGCAGTATAATGTTGGTTGAAGATGTGACCAAGTCTTGGTGGTGAGGAGAAACCAGAAATTGGTGGAACTTGGGTCAAAGGTTGTGTGTCATTAAGAAAAGTGGTCATCAGTAATACAGTGTTTTGAACAAATTTGAAGAAAGTCTATACAATCTAAAACCTCAGCATATTTTAGCCCCTTTTTCTCAACATACTGTAATTACCGTGTGAAGCGTCAGTGAATTTTAAGAATATTAATACTACATAATACTTATGTCACAGTTTTTTAAGTCTTCATTATTCCATAAGACAAAGCAGAAGACAACGGTAGAATGCCATCTTACCCTGGCTCCTGCACTCAGAAACAATAACTTAGGGCGTATTTCATAACATAAAAAATGAATAAGACCTCACTTGACTCATGTTTTTTTTTTTTTTAGAATTAAGGTGAATTAGTTTCCAACCAGTGCAGCCCAGTCTGTTGCAACATAGAAGTAGCAGAATAAAAAACTACAGACCACATTCCATCGTAGGGATGTGGACCTCCAGATGCTGCCACATTCACCACACAATGTTTGCAGATTACCTCATCAGTGTTATCAGGTTCTCTTTTGGCTTTGGGTTTAAATCCGAAATATTGCCAAATACATATAATAACTCAGTCTGAGTCATTCAACTTTTCGAAACTATTGTGAACTAATCATGTTTCAAAAGTTATTACTTCAGAAACATTATGTATAACAAGCATTGCTGGAATGATAACGTGATAGTGTTATGTTAGTCTCCTCATAGTGTAAACTGCTTTAGCATGCACTTTATGAGCTCACTGTGTCCTCAGTAACAGGGGAGGAAGATGATGCTGGACTCGATTCACTCTCTGAGGCCGTTGCTAACCGCAGTGCTGCCCCATTTATCAGCAAGCTGCCTGTTACAGTATTAGCTAACTAACCATGTTACATACAAACATTAAACCAGTCTGACACAGTGCCACCAAGCTGTGTTCATAAGAGCTACTGTATGTCTCAGCTGTTGTCTTTCTTGTCTCTTTTGTTGCCTACACGTATTTTAAGGACATGATTGCTTCACGTGAAGTCATCTTCATCAGTATTGGCACATTAACTGTGTTTTGAGTGTAACTGCCTCTGTCCACTGAACTGCAAGAGCTGACTAAACATTTAACATCCTTCAGGGGAGGGTGGGAGCTGAATTCATAGTACAGCCTACAAAGTCCTGGTCATCTGCACCTATACACCGGTGGGACAGCGAGGGGAAATGGTAATTTATATACACAGGAAAAAATGTAAACACAACGCCACAAAAAAATGTAACAATAATAGGGAATAAAAAATTGAAAGCAATTGCAAGCATTGGGAATAAACATTTAAAGAAGCATTAAATACATGTGACACTGATCGACTTACATTGGCAATAATAGGGAATTGCAACAACATCAATAACTCTGTTCTGCTTTGATACAAATCTCTCGCACAGAACCAATCCCCCCCCGCCCCTGAGTCACACAGGCCGCTATTTGACACAAACAGCAAAGTAACAGCAGAGGGGGATGAGAGAGTTAGCTAATTAGGGCACATATTCAACACCAGTGTCCCAGGAGAATTAAATATATTACAGTGCTAAATAACAAAACTTTTTCTTGTTTGGCTTGAAAGTAAAATGCCTCATGAAATGCTAATTACTTGCTAATAGCTCTGTTCTCATGCTCTCTTGGCAGATGAGTCTGCTTCATTTTCAATCTGCAAAATAAATGATGTGCAGCGTTTTTAAGGGAATTTATTTGTGGGTGCATAATGTGCTGAAGTCCATAAGAAGATTGTAAGGGTTTTACATATGTGCTGCCTTGACCATATCCTACATGAGGCCAGACTGCCAAACATTTCAGCTGAAATAATCACAGCTGCTCATTTATTTAAGTTCATAATCACAGATATTTTGTGAGACTGTAGAACATTTGGATATGGAAAAGGATATGATGTCATTCAGACCTTGGTTTATTCCCTTCTCCTTCAGGATGAACTGTGTGTGCGCGTGTGCGTGTGTGTGCACGTGTGTGTGTGTGTGTGTGTGTGTGTGCGTGTGTGTGTGTGTGTGTGTATGTGTATAAACACAACCTCAATGCCAAGTTCGTTGTGCTCCGGTGAGGTATGTTTCAGAAGAGAAGCCAGAGGAGAGCAGAGCAGTCGAATATCTGTGTTGACCTGTGCATGTGTGGGATCTGTCTGTGGTCTCTGAGCGCTGGCCCTCTGCCAGCTGCAGCAGCCCACACAGTGAAATCCTATGAACACTGCGAGTCCCCACATGGATATCGCCATTTCAATAATGCATGGATTATACAGGCAAAATCGATCCCTATTGACCTGTCAGGTGCAGCAAAGTGAAGTTAGGGCAGAAAGAAATGATGTAATTCAACTTCAACTACTTAGCGAGAGAGACAAAAAAGTTTCAGTTTGTGACTCTCTCTTACTTATCCCCTGTGATGCAGGTGGTTTGGTCTCTCAGAGATCTGTCTCTGACATTTTACTTCCACTCGAACCCAGTGTTGCCGAATGGAGTATTGTAAATTGTAAATTTGATTTTAAAAAAAATGTCTTTCCAGAAAAATAAATGTCTCTGCTTCTTGTGAAAACCTCCAAAACGTGGCGTGGGATCACCCAGAGTGAAAAGTAAACGCACCCCCATTGTATTCAGGTGGAGGCAGAAATCTCAGGTGTCTTAAAGCTTGCAACAACTATCTGGCTGTGGCTCGGTGTAAGCAGAGGGAGGTAAGAAAATGTGTTTTCTTTGTAATTTTGGTCATCTGACCCTTTAAATTAACACAGACTGCTGCGAAGTACAACTGGTAAAAGACGTCTTTGTTTTTCTTTTTCTTTTTTTACACGGCAGAGCAGCCTTATAATGTCTCTGTGTGTTTCTGTGTGTGACGGGCAGATTGAGAGAGAGTGGAGAAATTAGTGCAACTGACACCATTGGTATGGCTTGGTCCTGGATCCAGTGACATGTGGTTCATTAACCTCTGACACATGATTGGTTAAAGATGGCTGTCTGCTGGTTCGTTACAACCAATTCTCCCCCCAATCAGAAGCCGTTAGCCTCCTTTCCAGCGATGAGCGTAGCTGTCATGGTGAGATTGAACCACTTTCTGCTCTGATCCCAAACCTTCCCCATTACTGATAATTTGGACTATTAGTTAGGGAGTGCCATCTGGGCACTCTAATTATCCTCTTATGTTTCCCTGCCTCTCTTTGCCATTTTCTCTCCTTTCCTAGACCTCTCTTCTCTCATTCTGTGACACGGCTTTAGGCAGAGGAGTGGATCTGAGGAGAAATGAAAGTAAAGGAGTGCTGAAGATGAGACACAGAGAAGCATATTAAAAGTGATAGAGAGCGGTGGAAGAAATCACATTCAAGGATTTCCACATGAGAAGATGAAACTGACCTTTCCTACCCTTTACCTTGTTTCCCCACTGCTAGCGGTGCTGTTTGCTTACAGCCGCTCAGCTGATGCAGGGCACCTCCTCTTCAAACCATTTGGTAAATAAGAACAGGCACTCGGATTTTATATATTACAGCCTGTTTCATTAAAAGTGAAACATTGTTCTTTTGTTTTTTTTTTCAGTTTCAGTGAAGAAAAACCTCTTTTAAAAAAAAAAAAGAAAAAAAGACAGCCATCTCTTATTAAGTGTCTTGCATAAAGTACGGTTTTAATGGCATCAACACACACACACACACACACACACACACACACACGCACACGATAGTAAGTCTTTTTATGGGTAACTTTTTGCTCTTTTTGCTGTCACTTTTTGCTGAAAGGAGACATTACAGTAAATTTTGCATTTTAGTTTGATTTAGTGTTTCCATCTTGTGGGACACATGCCATGTTCCAGATTTTTTGTTTGGACAGTGAAGGAACACTGCACTCACCGTTGAACAGCAATACTAAATGGAGTTATACCACTTAATTCTAAAATAATGACATTCAAGCAAGCAAATAATCAAGTTTATAAATAAGATAAGATAAGATAAGATATTCCTTCATTAGTCCCACAGCGGGAAAGTTTCCCGCGTCACAGCAGCAAAGTGGACAGTACAAAGAAAGAAAAATAGATTGCCAAATGACAAGAACCAAATACTTAAAACATAAATAATATGATTGAATAAAATAATGATAAAATAATAAAATAAAATGTCCCTAGACGCCACATACAGCTTATCACTGCCTAAGAAATATGACAATATAAAAAGAAAACAGTGCCTGTATCCTGTGATGATACATTTTTCATCCCACATAATATCACAACATAATATCTACAGGGAAACATTTACTTGCACAAGTCTTATCTCAATGCCATGTCCACCTTTTCAAAAACACTTATCATATTCACTATATCAGTATCGGACTTTGTGAACTAAACTGTGTATACTTTTGCATTGCTTTGATACAAAAGGCATTCAATCACCACTTCTTCCAAAATTTATCAAGACCTCTCTTGGTCAGTGTTCACCAGCAGCGAAGTTCTCTACAGCTACAGCACATTCACACTTTTAGATTAGACCCACTCGGGTTCAAAACTGTTAACTTTCAGTTTAAAAACTCACCAAACACAGATCCCTGTGGATGGAAATACCGCGCATTAGCAGAGGGTTTATCAGTTTTTTTTTGTTTGCAGCTTTGTTACCATCTATACAGACATGGTCATTGAAATGTGCATGTACTGTATATAGAGAGAATATAGACGTATTGATGTAGATTTTTTTCCACCAGGTGCTGAAACACCTGCCTGTCATTTCAGCTAACGACCTGCCCAGGTGTTTTTGAGTAATTGATGGCATTATACTTTTCTGAACTATAGTATTTTGCACTGTGAGAATAAATGGCACAATACAGTAAAACCCACTGAAGAATACTGTTGTGATTTCTTTATCATATTTTGTTTTACATTACACAGTAAAAATGGTTATTCATGGTTTCATTTGCAGGCAAAGCGACAGATCAAACGTTTCTTTAGCTATTGGATGGATGCAGAAATAGAGGATAGGGAAACTCATATGTATTTTTGCAATGCTCCCAGTCTTTTGCGGTTTTTAGTTCATTGTACATTGAGTGACAAGGTCGTCTTATGGGAGAGAACACATATAGTAATGGCAGCATGAGTCACCTTTGGTTGAAATATGAGGTGTTTTGGTGGTTGGAGTGAAAGGTTAACTGATGCAGGTTCGTGTTTCAGAAGCACACTGTGTGAAGTTTTGAAAAAAGTGGAACTATTGCGATAAGTGTGAAAACTGAAAGGAGGCCTGTGTGCCCTCTTCTCTGCCCTTTTTTTTCTTCTCTCCCTTGTTTTGTGTCCTTTCCTTTCTTCGTCCCTCATCATTCTGCCTCTCTTTTGATATTCTCTCCCTTTATGAAGCATTGGAAGCACAATTTAAACAGCTCTGTGTGAACTGTCCAGCGCTTCATCGGCGTGAGTTCGTCAGCACCAACCTGTGATGCTCAGTTTTATTAGACGCAGAGAAAAGAAGTGTTATACAGATTCAAAATCAAGGTAACAAGCACAAGAGAACCAGGGGTGTCCGCTGTCTGGAAGTCTGAGACAACAAGCAGCCTGCCCTTTCTCTTTGTGCCCAATTGTCTGCTTTACAACTAAATGGATTGGGGAGAGAGGAACACTGATGGATCAATGTGCTGTCTAGGGGAAGGAGTGGGGAATGAAAGAGATAATGGTAAGAAGGGTACAAGAGACACACACACACACACTTACAGTCATTCTCTCAGACCACAGGCTCAGCAAGCCATACTGCAAGACTTGCTCTTTTTTTTTTTTTTTTTTTCAATCACACACATGCACACTGACAGCTTGTCATAGCTACACACACACACACGGACACACACGGACACACACATATACACACACACACAGACGGGGTTTCATTCTTGATTTGAGCTGTTCTGTCAGACTCTCAGTAGTGATTTTTATTCCAGTTTTATGCTGTCAAGAAGACAACAACAGTCTTTCTACCATCCGTTTCATTCTCTCTGACAAACAGCTGTCTCTCACACAGACACGCGCACGCACGAACACACATGCAGCCGTCACAATTCACTGATGAATTCCCTCGGTCGAATTATTGCATCTGCCAATCAAATTCCCTATTATTCTTGTGATTTTTGCCTCTTGTCACGAGAGGATTTGGCTTGCGGGGGTGGACGCCGGCAGTAAATGTTGCCATTTCCTCTATTTTCTTCTTTGTTTGTGTTCTGATTTACCATCACCTCAACCCTTGCTATCTGTGCGTTTTCATATCCTCTTCCTCCGTAAGTCTACGGTATGTGTTTTTTTTTTTTTCGAACCCCCGCAAGCAAAGACTACCACTGTGAGTGAGTGTTTCTCTGTCTGTCCAGTGTGAGTGGGTCATGTACATTTATGAATTTTGTTGCGCCTGAATATCTCTCCTCCCAAGTCACGCTGTCATCACAATGCACCTCTCAGTATGTTTTCTTTTCTGCACGGTGACACTGGTGACAGCCCCACAAGACCTTCCATGTCAGAGCTGCTTCTGTCTCCGCAGATCACTACGTTATTGGGCCTCTTCTTTTTTTTTCTTCTTCTTTTTTTTTTATTTTCAAGCGAGCAGGCCATAACAGTTTCATCTTGCCCTCGATTCCCGAAAGCGTGACTGACACACACTCACACACTCCAGCGTGTTCTTTATCTCTCACACACACATGCCCTCTGTGGCTCTGCTATATTATACAGGCAAAGAAGTGAGGTGAAAGGAGTATAGAGCAGGTAAAGAAGACCGAAAGTGCAGCAGTGAGTGAAAAGAGACTTTTGAGAGCAAGAAAAGTGACCTTGTCCACTGATCCACAAAGCAGGACTACACACAGACACGGAGGAATGTCGTTGGCAAATAAAAGTGTGTTTGTGTATGTGGTTGGGTGGGGGGGGGTTATTTTTTTATTGTTTGACAGCTTTAAAGTATCTCCATGTACCTAGAGGACTCATTTACTCTCTCTTCTGGGCTTATATTCAAACAATGACACCGCATGGCTCTTCCCATGGGGATTGGCTGCACTTATTAATTTACACTGACATTGATGGGGGGGAGTGGACTGGCAGAGTAGATGATTCTGGGGGGCTTGATCAGACAGGGAATGTTGTTTGTTTTTTTTTTGTTTCTTTCCTTTTCTTTTTTTTTCATTGATAACTATCCCTAAGGATTTGATGCCAGCGGCTATTTCTACTTCATCAAGAGCCCTGGTAAGCTCCTGGTGCCAGAGCTCTGTATAGTGGTGAACAAGACTTGAGAGGAGAAGGAGGGTAGATGTGGGAAGAGAGTAGAGACAACAGAGGTTTGGACAAGGTAAAGAGAGCAGACAAGCTTGGCTGACTAGTGTGGGGATGAGGTGTTGGCGGGCGTGTGTGTGTGTGTGTGTGTGTGTGTGTGTGTGTGTGTGTGTGTGTGTGTGTGTGTGTGTGTGTGTGTGTGTGTGTGTGTGTGTGACTGACTGGCTGGCTGGCTCAGCGACACCGCGTGTGTGAGGGTGTATGGTTTATTAAAATGGGGGTTGTGAGCTAAGTGTGGCTGTGCAGACCAGCAGATAGAGCCATATCTCAGGGTTCCAGCTCAAACAGGCATGTTTCAATCATTGCCACTGGCTTAATAACCCTGCCAGAACACACAGCTGTTGGCATGTAGGTGTCTGGGAGATTGCGCGTGTGTGTGTGTGTATATAATGAATGTGTGTGTTTGTGTGTGTGTGTGTTTTTTTGTGTACATGTGTGGCTGCCTGTATTTCTGGCAACATGTGTATTTGGGTCTGGCAGAAACATGTGGGTAACCACACCATTATTGAGATTTAAACCATCTCTTGAGCAGGGTCATGAAAGCAAGGCCGTGTTAGGAGACCGATTCTGTTTGTTTCCTGCAGTTCCGTGGTTATACAGTATCTGTAGCTGAAATGTTATCAGGTTTATGTGTGTCCTCTGGGGCTCTTAGTGAGGGATGTTGTCGTTCTGTACAGAGCAGAGAAAGCTGGTTTTGCCTGAGATGGCCTGATCATTTACATTGACACTGATGACGCCATTAGCCAGCTGCCAGGAAGCCTGTCGGACATGTTTCACCAGGCAGAGCTGCGGTCGCCGAATAGCAAAGGCTCTGAAACTTAACGCCTTCATTTTTGCTGTGTGTATCTTTCAAAGTCAGGTTATTCAACCATTTTAAAGGTCAGGATTCAATAAAAGTATCTCAGAATTGCCATAAGAAAGGCATGGCATTATTAGCTATGCTGGTAGATGCAAGAATTCAAATGAAAGCAGCTGCAAAATGCCAGACAAAATTGAAGATGCTCATCACTGCTGGAGGCATCTCCTACTGACTGTTAAATCGGGGAAAGATAATTTATCTATTTACCTATTACTGACAAACAAAACCTTGGGTAATTGTTTTGATTTAAAGGGACAATAAATGACAAGGGTTGTTGTAATGATAATAGCATTATGCAACACCGCAAGCTGATACTGTGCCACTGAAAAACTGCTGAAGATTTGCATATCTTACATCTTTTCGAAAAGATGTTAAAGCTTCCCACCACACCCACCTGAAACAGTACAGACACATGAAAACAGCTTTCTTTTTCAAGCTTAAATGACAACTCTCTGTAAGGCTGTCTACGCTGATATTCACACCATTTACCGTACGTCAGCACGCATCTCAAAGAGACAGACATAAGGACTAAAACGCTCTAAAACTTTTAAATCTGTCAGAGGACACTCACATACTGTATATCCACACACACACACACACACACACACACACACACACACATACACATCCCCTCACACCAAATATTAGTACCTTAGGGGTAGCACTGTAGTGCAGTGTGACATGGATAAATGCAATGCTGTGGGCCTGGGCTGCCTCCCCTCAGTTACTGTCTGAACACATTACAGGTACAGTACATCGTAGCACAACAAAGCAGCCCAGTGCTTGACAGCCAGTGTGATGTGTGTGTGTGTGTGTGTGTGTGTGTGTGTGTGTGTGTGTGGCGAGAAAAAGATGAGAGGAGAAAACATTAATCCGGCCAGTTTCTGAAACACACACGGATTAACTTCTTTTGATGTATCTTACAAGATGGTGAGAATTTTTCAGTGGTGGTGAAGCAGCGTGGTGGCTGAAGGCACGTGGGACCGGCTCCCTCTTTGTTTTGCACTTTTCCTGATTGAATCAGCTACAGTTGTAGAACTAGGTGGAAGGGTGGGTGAAACTGTGAAATAGTAATAGTAAGGCAGGCAGTGAACTTCAGATATTAGATGGGTGTGGATTTATGACCCAAAATGCAGCATTTGGTCTGGTTGCTGGGGAGGCCAGGCTGGTAAATAGACTTATTCACTGGCGACATGTACACCAAGACCCTCAACTGTGTGATTTACTATGTTCAGCTTGTCTTTTGGGCTGCATGTTTTTGGTCCACTTCCTGCCATTTTAAAGGAAGGATATCCATGTCCCACTACACAGGTCTTCATGGGTCTTAGTAAAAAATCAAGCAGACAGCTGCAGCTCATCCAGAGTCGTGTCCTCGAGTCCTCACTAACACCAAGAAAGCACATGACTCTGGTCCTTAAATCACTGCACTGGCCTCCTGTGTGTCCAAGGATAGATTTTAAAATCCTACTGCCTTTCTATAAAGCACTGAATGTTCTGCAAGGATGCTCTTCAAACTGTGTTGAGATAATGTATGTTGTTTTAAGACTTGTCTCTATGTAAATAAAACTCAATTAGTGAATGAGCTAAAGGCAAAACTCCTGTGCAGCAGTCATAGTCAAGGCAATAGTAGGAGATCCATCCCATCGATCACGCCACTATAACCAATCCGGCTTTAGACTGAGGTAGGACGGCCTACCTAATTTACATATGGACACAGAAATGAAATAAAAAATTGAAAATGAATAAATGTAGAAATAAATATATGTTGAAATATATGAATAAATGATAAAATAAATGATGAAATACAATAAATAAATAATAAATCAATAAATAAATGTAAAAATACAGAAATAGCGTTTTTCATTACCAAAATTTATTTATTTCTGCATTTATTTATTTACATTTATGTAATTTCTTTGTCCGTCATGCAACTACCTCTGCTCACATCTTTTTAATCTTTAAGTATTTATCCTCTCGTTTTTGCTTTTCCTTGTTTTTAATGTCTTTATCCCTGCAGCACGTCTTTTACAATGGTGTTGTTGGAATATTGATGAGTATTGACTGAATTTGGAAGAAAGGACTGTGTGTGCATGTGTGTGCGTGTGTGTGTGTGTGTGTGTGTGTGTGTGTGTGTGTGTGTGTGTTCTGAGGCTACTTCTGGTTGTGCCCAGCTCAGATAAAAACCCACAGTGAGACTGCACCCGTAGGGAAAATGTTGTGGGGGAGCTGAAAGAGGCTGACCCCGGTGTCATCAAAACCTGTGGTGCATTTTTGTCCGTTGGGGAAAAAAGGCTCTGTAGTGCAGTTGGACTCAGAGCCGAGGTGCCATGTAGTAGAAGAGTGTAGACTTTGGCAGAAAAAGAAACGTTTGTCTTGAAGAGAAAGTTTCTTACCTGATTTTATGCAATCGTAATATGTCTGTAATATGTTTTTTATTTATTCAAATTTGTTTTTATTGCCGGTGAATGCAATTTTAATGCCATCTTAATGTTTTATTTTTAATGTAGTTCCTGCCTCTGTAAAGCACTTTGAATTGCCTGCTGTCAGTATAAATAAACTTGCCGTACAACCTTGCTTTACAGCTCATAAGCTCCCCTGTCTGGACATCATTATGTGGATGAGTTCTGAGCTGAAGTGAGTGAACTGGCAGCGGCTCACAGAGTCATATGTACTGCAACAGCAGTTTGACAGCCTTTGCGCCAAATCTGATTTTGTTTAGAGAATATTTGAGCCTGGAGCAAGTGACTGAGTGCACAGTGAGGGGATGACTGAATCACTTGAGACTTGACAGATTTCATATGATGAGTCAAAAGTCAGACAAATGTGCAGTTCAAGTCCTCCCCTAACTATAAAAAATGACACTTTTCTTTGTGTTTTTTTTCAGCCAGCAAAGAGAGACAAAGCAAAGAGAGCAGTCCATGATATCCTTCGATCTGGCTCCTGTTCTTTTGAACAAAGAGCTGATAATTAGCAACAGCAGGTATCATTTGAACAAGAATGACAAGCGAACAAGAATGACAATCAATAAAATGTAGGGGATGCTCAACCTGCATATAATTATCACAGTAATTACTACTGGGGTTGCTGCAAATCTGCAATTCATGCGCAGTTAGGACTCATACTTACTTTAACGATTAGAACTTAGTTTGTGTGGTTTTAACTTTGTTTAGTTCAAAGTGCAATGGCAACGCTCAGACATTTTAAAAACAGCTGAGAAAGCATGATATTTTGTATTGAAGTATAATCCAGGGACTGCAAACCTTAATCTAATTTCATAATAATACATTTTTTTATTTATTAAATAAATAATAAAAGAATAAAATCCACCTACCAGCAACTCAAAGGCTCACTAATTAAAACGTTGTATCCTGTAAACTGTATAAAAACTGGGGTGTAAAAATGACAATTAGCCAATATTTGCAGGACTATTTCCTGGCCACTCACCAGGCAACTACCAGAGGCTTAAGGAAGTGACTGGTCCTGGTCAGGAAATGGACAGGCACGTAGCCCTGCATACTTACCGGACAGACCTGTGAGTGATATCAGTCTTTTCATCTCCATGTAACTCTCTGCAAGAAAGGGAAGAAGCCTAGTTCCCAAAGCGTTGAACATCAAGTTATCCAATTTATGAATGCATTTATAGATACCTGTAATGAAGCACGTCCTCAGCTGTTATGACAGTTGCAAAGTAATTTCCATCACAGTCGTCATTTACTGCCTTTGTTAAGTTAATGTCACACACCTTCCCGACACTGCAGATAACTGCTCTTTTAGTTGCAAACACTGCGTCGTTTGTGCGAGGATTTGTGTGCGGGTTTGATTTTAAAGAGATGAGTCATACACCATGTTAAAAAAAAAAAAAATGACTGGGTGAACTGAATAACTATGAACATGAAGTTGACTTTGGCTGGATTCAAAAGCATTAGTTCACCATTGCTCAGCAGCGGAGCGTAAAGCATCAAAAGTCTGTCAACTTCAAAAGGGATTGATATAAGTCTGAGGTTTATCATAGTGAGTCAACTCTGATAATCAAATCTGTGAGCACAAATTTATATTAGGTCACACTTATTTGTAACTGCTTAATAGACTCTACTTTTTAACCAGTGGTCAAGATTAGCATTGGATTTATTGCATGACTGCATTGTGGTCATTTACACTGGAACTGGAGCATTGATGATGAACACATCAGCTAATGTGTATAGGTTGTGTGTTTTTACCGCAATCAAATGGACAGGATACACAGTGTAATCCCATATGTATTATGCATCCTGGTTGACCTCATCGCGGGTCTACAGGTCTTCCTCCTATGGGAACCGTCTCTCATCTGCTGCAGCGTCCTCAGTGTATGCAAATGGAGACGCGGCCGAAACCCTGTCCATAAGGCCAACGGAGAGATTGTCCTGCTCTCTAGCCCATTAAAGAGGGACTCCATTATGTGCACTCTGTACTACACACACACACACACACACACACACACACACACACACACACACACACATGCACACACAACAGCAATGTAGACTATAGGCACATAAAGTAGTCCACCTTAAGTAGCTTCCCTCCACGCCACGCCATGCATATTTTATAACAGCCAGCATTAAAAGCCAAAGGAATAAGGAATGCCTGGCTAGGCAGCTGGGTTAGCTCTACGCCCTACTTCTTTTCTAGTTCAGCCGCTTTCGCTTTTTTTTTTTTTTTTTTTTTTTTGTAAGCACGCAGAGAAACCGGACAGAGGAAATGTCATGAGAGTGAAAGAGAGAGAGGTCGGTAAATGTGGGGATGTGGGAGCAAAGATGGAGAAGTGCCACAGAATTCTTCACTGGGAGAAGATTGCATTGTTGACCAGTGATGCTTCTGTCTGTGGCTCTTTTCACTTTTCACTTTCACTTTTTACTCATTTCCAACCTTTTCGACACCTTTCAGCTTACTGTGAGATGTCATACCAAGGAAGTGGCGGCAAGGTCAAACCCAGAGAATATGTCCATAGTGGAAGCTGATCATCCATTTAGCTGAGAGACGGCTTACTGCTGGAACTGACAGTCAGAAGGACACTGAGAGCGTCCTTTAGCTTAAACACACTGGACTTAGAGCAAAACACACATCCATCACTGTACGTGGCTGATAATAGCAGCTGAACGGCATCTTCGGGGACGGGTGGTTTTTGTTTGAGTGTGTGTAATTTTGTGTGTGTCAGCATTTGATTGGGTGATTACAGCTCACTGTGCGGTATATTTACCTGTGTTTACTTGTTTGCGAGCACACATCAGGCAAGGTGTAACACTGTGGTAAGTCAACATCCCCTGTCTGTCATCATTGGCTCTTTTATGCATTCTGCCTCAGACTGGGTCACACGGGCAGGTTGCTCTGTCAGTGTAACACTTTGGAGTGCAGAAGTCTTTTTACTTTTTTTCTTTTCTTTTTTTTTTGTCCTGCCTTTCCCCTCTCTCGCTCCTGATGACAGAGAGCGCAGGATTCTGAGGTCAGATAAGAGTCATTTCTGTCACACACATCTTAAAGACTCAGGACCTGGCTCTCTCTCTCTCTCTCTCTCTCTCCTTCTGCTCATCTTGTTACGTGCGCTGTTCTCACCTCCACCTCACCTCTGAGAATAAATGTTTAATTTTGACCCTTGCTTCGTTTCGAGTACTCACCAACTAGAATTAACAGCGGTTTGCCTGCATGTATATTTGTGCATGCATGTGTTTGCTGATATAAGCCTGTATGCATTATACATGTGTGGATGTGTTTGGGTGCGTACATGCATGTATGTCCATGTGTCTGTGTTGTCTATGATGATGGCTGTATTAATTATTACTATATTTGGAAGAGTAACTGAAAGTTCCCTTAAGGCATCAACTACATTACAGTGACACTAAAAATCATTTGACTGTGGTTGTGAATTGCAACAATTTTAAAATTTCCCTGTGTTTTTCTATTTACATGAATCTGTTGATTAATTCTGAGCTTATTTACTTATCTGGTCTGTAGTCAACTCTCAGCAACCTCTGTACCTCCCTGTGACCAGACAAATAGATTTAATGAGCGTTGCCGCCGTATTCCACTGAAAACAAGGTTTGTTCAAGTCATCAATGTCCGTGGAAAGACACACAGCATGTGGAGCCTGAAATGAGAGTGTAGACAGCTTGGAAGGTTAATCATGCAAGAACTGCTTATATCTTAGTTTTTGTGTTGCTGTTGACCAATGATAGTCATCCTCTGCCCATATTCATTTACTGTGAGATCATGACTGTGAATATTTTTGCTGTCTCTTGTCAACAAAACCACTGGCTCATGTCAAATGTTGTCAGAACCTCATTATCCTGTTCTGGCGAGCCGTTTTACCAATAAGTCATCCAGACGAAATGACACAATATGCCATTGATCCATGTCCTTCACAAATACAATCTGATGTCACTATTGACAGAAACAAAAACAAAACGGTTTTCTGATCTTACACCACAATTGTAAAAGGTTTGGGTCAGTTTAGGCATGAAAACAAATAGTTTAGTTTTTAAAATAACTAGTTGGTTAAGGTGAGGTGGCTTTTTTAAAATCCTGGTTGCAATAATAACCACTAACAGTTATGGGGAAGGGATGATCATAGTCGTGGTTAAAAGAAACCGGCACCGAACAAACAAACGAACATCGCTCTCCACTCATCCACCACGACCTCCTCCATAAGTGGATTTTGTGGATTTGTAATAATGCCACACTTCCTCCTTGCTCCATAGGGACAAGAATCATAATTACTGCAGCCACTAGAGGGCTTTGTCGCTTGAATGTAAAAAAATGTTCTTTTCCATTTCCTGAAATGACAGATGCTGATTGGTTTTTTTTTTTTTTTTTTTTTTTTGGGGAGCACAGTTTCCATTTAACTGCTCTTTCATCACTCATATTTGTCGACATTATTTCTCACATTATTTAATGAATTGGACATTATACCTCTGGACACTCTGTACTGTGCGATGTGTGCAAGTTGTGTTCGTATTGGCGTCGTGTCTTGTTGGCCTTCATTGTAAAAGGAGCAAAAAAAGCCTCAAACCCAGTGTGATATGGTTCTGTGGCGAGCAGGGAGGCGAGCAGTTGGACGTTTTGGAATACCACACTGTCCAAGAGAGCTGTAACCTGGCAGCAAGCACCTCCAGGATACAAGGCCCTGACTCCAGGCTGGCTCTGGAGGTGTGTGTGTGTGTGTGTGTATATAGGGCTGGCATGTTTGGTTGCCATCTGCAAGCCCTAGGGATTCTGGCTAAGGTGGGCACACAAGCACATACACACACACACACACAAACACACAAACACAAACACACAGGGAGTCACGCACACATGCGAGCATATTGCACACATTCTCCAACACACTGAGCTCCCTTGCTGCTGCGGCTTGTCAAAGTTTGGGTGTGAACGAAGTGAACTATAATCACTCTCAATGCGAAAGATCAAAATCCTATTTCAAGGAAAGCAGGCAGTACTGAGCTGAACAAAGCCTCCAGCAAAAACTCTCTCCCTGTCTGGAGCTCTTACTCTCTCTTTCTCCCTCTCACACACTCACACACACACATGCACACACAAATATGTCATGTGATATTGCGGAATGCCAGTGATATCACTTTAGGCAAATCAGTTGCATTGGCCGTCGTAGATCTAAGATGTTGTATTACGCGCATCCTCTGTGATTCCTGTGATCAGCTGGGAAAAAAATTAAAAATAAAACATGAAATATAAATGACTGGGATGTAAATGTGAACAGTTGGTGTTGCCAGAGGGACATAAAAGTTCATTACAAACGTTTTAGTGATTTGGCAGCGATCAATGCGAGGATGCTTCACTGCCAAAGCTATTGTTCGAAAGTCGAGATTAGCTCCTTAATGCTGCAGGTCTATTGATAGCGATTATGGAGCTTAACTGAACAAAGAGATTGGTGATCATACAAATTTGGGTGATAAAGGAGATGCCAAAACAGGACAGTCAATCATTGCCACCTCCATGCGGTTTCTTTATGTTGCTCTGCCGGTGCGCTGCTGCAGAAGATACTGGGAATCAGGACACAAGACCAGTGGATGCTCCAACATTGTTTGCCCCACCTCCGTTCTCGTTTTGTAAGAGTGCCTGTTGGTGTGCATGGATGCAAAGTGAAAGAGCAGTTATAGATCATATTTGTTAAATACACTGAAGCTGATTAGAGCGGACGAGTTGAAGGCCCAAAGCTGCTTTTCCTAATCCTGAGATTAGTAAAATAATAAGAGGCCTGTCTTCCTGCTCACACTCACACAGAGACAAAACGGTGGTTTTGGCTCGGGCCTGAAAACAGAGCTGGTATCTCCACTCTCTCAGAACAGTCCCTTGGCCACAGCAGTGACAGTCCTAACTGGGAGAGCCACAGCAAGCCAGTAAGGCTTATTGCCAGACCAGCGTTTCCAGTGTGAGCAGTGCTTAGAAACCTGCTAGTGTGCTGGGAAGAGTAGCCCAGCGCTTGGTTGAAGATTAACCTACTAGCACAGTTGAAAAAGTTCCAGGCCTTTTCTTTCAGACACTGCTGCGTTTATTGTTGCAGTGTCTTCCTTGTCTACTGAAGTTGAAATTTGCCTGGAAACATGCGCACACACACAGACACACTATAGTATGCACAAACCTAAACTTGCACACAACTCCAGGCCTAATTGCCAACCTCAGGGGGCACAATTCAGTTATACCATGAAAACAAAAGCTACATGAATTTACAAAGGTTTCATTTTAGTCTGTGAAGCAACTACATTTTCTCTCGAAGAGGTCTAAAAATACATGGTTGAGAAATTTAACTGCTCCTCCAACACAGAGTCCTTTCCTTTTTTCCTTTTTTTTTTGAGAGGCAAGATAAAATATTTATCAGGGGTGTCTTTCATTTTACCATTCCTGGGACACAAAAGAGACACAAATAAGATTTAAATGATCAACACAAATATCAAACCAATACACACGCACAAGCAATGGGAGAAGCAAAGCAGAGAAAATAGAAATACAATTATCCATGTCTGTTTGACCCCAGGGAATTCACAGTAAAATGACACTGGATCTAATTCACTTGCAGACGAGCTGAGCAGGATGTGAAGCTCGATTCACAGTGGACTCAGACCATGAAAAATCCTCTTTTCCTCCAACCTTTCACACAGACAAAAAGCTGCTGCATCTCCGCTCCTTGTGAGAATCACAGCTTTGAATCTGCATGTGGGCCGAGGCACCCAGGCTAAAAACAAACACTCACCATGAATGAATATATACGTTTGCTTTATACTGAATGTCCTTTCATACAAACACTGTGAAAGAGGGCAGGCCAGCATACGGTTGTGGGGACCGGCTACTTGCCCCACATTAGAGGGGGAGATCAGGGAGTGCATCTATTAATGTATTCTTTTTAGAAACTGCTACTCAGTGGAGCGTGAGTTGAGTCTTTTCATAGGAGCCCATCTCATACTGGTGTGAAATGAGGTGAAAATAAGCAGACTTAAAAGAGACGGCTTTGCAGGAAGTCTACCCCGAATGTCTGTGGAGGTTTGCTGAGGTGACCCAAACAAATCAGCTTTTGAAGGGAGTCAAGGGTGAATTCAGCGCACTGGGAAACAAACACACACGCAGGCTTCTCTCGCTGTCAGTGGATGTGCATGTCAGAGCTAGTGCTGTCATTTTCTCATTGCAAGGATCTCATCACGTGGTTCCCTGCCTTTTGGGCCCTGCGCTTGCAGGACTATGCTAGTCCCTGGACTGCCAACTGTAACCACAATATACTACAGCCTGTCAGACTGACTGCCATGCACACACAGACAAACGCACACATACAAACAAACACACACAAGCAGCACCATAAACACTGTTACACTTTTTAGGCTGATTTGAAACTCAAAAAGCACCAAATATTCATGACAATTAATAAATTCTGAGGAACATAATAAACTAAATGGCACCTCTATCTGCAGCAGAGAGCTGTTTCATGCGAGGGCATCTGTGTGCTGCATATTTATCAAAGTGACAGCAGGCGTCAGGGATACAGGGGCTCCAACATAACCACTTACTCACTAATGGCTTACACAGCCACGGATCATTATCCCTCACAGCACAGCACAACACAACACAACACAACATTGCGCTGCACAGCACCACGCTGCATGGCAACCCCCTCAGTCCCAGCATTACACCGACTTGACTGCAGTGTCAAGTGTGTAGGAGGTTGATTAAATCTTTTTGCAGAGCGCTTCCTCAGGTTCAGTATGAAAATGTTCTCATGGGTTACTTGTTAGTTTAATAGTTTGAAGTTACTTCTTTTGCTTTATGTATATTTAAGCATATTCTTCAATTTAATAGTCCTTTTTTTTTTTTTTTTTACAACTTCTATTTGCTATCATCAGTTCAGGTCGGATGATCAGACAGGTTGTAAGGTTGCGAGCCAACAGTTTAATAACAAGTGAAATCTCCTCCTGCGTGCAAAACTGTGGCAAGTCAAATTGAACTAATAAGTCAGTCTGTACCCATAGAGATGTATAATATATGACATATATACCCCTGTATCAGGAGTGATGTTGCCATATATGCTGCATATAAGAGAATATTATTATCACATATATATATACCTCCTCTGGATATCTGCAGATATAAGTCTATAACATATATAAATAGTAAAATGCAAGTTTATCAAAACAACATATTAAAATTCTATATGTTTATATATGATTTTCTTATTAATTTTAAACATACATGTTTATCTTTTATATTTACATGTATAATATCAACATATATTGTCAGATTTTGGGATGGATATATATTTTCCGTAACATGTCCACACAAGCATACATACATAAACATACATGTTTCTATTAGCTAAACATATTATATGTCAATATGTGAAATAGTTCCAATTTCTATAAGGTTGCATATGTAATTTTTACATACACTATATATCTACATATGATTTTACTTCATATGTACATATATTTCATATATAGAAATTCAATACGTGTACATATATTACATTTGCATATGGGTAAACTTTAATGCGTGATAACAACAGACAGTTTTTGTAATAATGCGTCTGATCATCTGTCACATTTCTATTTCGCCATGTTTCCATATCTCAGCAATGAACTTGGCGAGTACAATGTCATTATTACTCGTTGGAATGAACGGCCAAAACCGCAATTGTAATTGCTGTCCTTTCATCCTGACAGTGACATACAGAAGGTTCGACTTCATCACTAACGAGATACTCCAAGGAAGTTAGCGCTGATCTGAATCTGTGTCAGAGCTGCGGTTTTGTCATGTAGTAACATAGAAACAGATGTAAACCTCACGTCAAACTCGTTGCTGCAGCAGTTTTTTAATACATTCCACAGTACATGCCTTGTGTGTGTGTGTGTGTGTGTGTGTGTGTGTGTGTGTGTGTGTGTGTGTGTGTGTGTGTGTGTGTGTGTGTGTGTGTGTGTGTGTGTGTTAGAGTGTGTGTCTTTTTTTTTTCCTCTGTTGTTTCAGACATAACAATGCACCACTTCAGGCTGTCTCTCACTCTTACACAAGCCGCAGCTCACGCTTGACAATACCAACCGCACACACACATATACAAGCACATCCACACACACACACACACACAGATGTCAAAGCAGCCACTTAGTCATGGTGCTAAGTCAGAATATGCTTTTCACCGAGGGCTGTTGTAATTGTCATGTGTTTTTGTTGAATTTCATCTTGTTTTCATTTGCTTGCTGGCCTGTGAGCATTCAATAATAACAGCAAAGAAAAAAAGAAGTTCTTTTTTTAATTTTTTCTAATAAGAAACTAGATTTTATTAAGGAGTAAAGGTGATTAAAACTCCCTTTATAGCTGACTATGCAGCCGCTAATGGTTTCTCTTGGCAGACATTAAAATGCTAAACATGTTGCCCAAACGATTCTTGATCCATAACATCATAAGAGCTGTTTCCATACCGTAGGTAGGTGCTGTCTCAAACTAAGATTTAGATTCCAATTTAAAATTTAACCCCAGCGCTTCTTTTTTAAAAAAAAAGTTTGTTTGGAATTGAGAGTCAGCCTGTGAGTAAAGAGAGGTAAAAGAGAGACACTGTTATGGACAGTGAGAATGGGATAGAGCCTGTGAAAGCATTTTGATATGTGAGTTGTTGGGACAGGTGAAAGAGGGACAGGAGGTGCCTTACAGGTAAACAGACTGATGATCCAGCGGGAGCGACAGGGTTAGATGTATAGGGACAATGGAAACGGAGAGAGGAGTGGCAGTGCACCATCTGTTTGCCACAGGCGAGAGAAATAGTGATGGATTCATTCTTCAGTCAATTAGGATTCAGGGAGACAGAGGGAAAGAGAGAGAGAGAGAGAAGGAGGGAGGGCAAGAGAGAGTGTGGCGTGTTGAAGAGCCCCTGTGAAGAGAGTGCGATTTCACAGGCCAAGTGTGAATGGCTAACACGGCTGAGTGAGGGAGGTGAGAGCAGAGCCTGAGGTGAGACAGGAATGTTGTGTTGGAGGAAAGGGTTGCCTGTTACGGGTGGGTGGGTGGGGTGGGTGGGGTGGTGGGGGATTCAGGATGTAGACCGGCAGGGCGGAGGTTGAGACCACAACCATGCTAACATCTTTTACTCCGCACATTTTGGCCTTCAATCCAAGCTAGGATGGAGTTTTCCACCCCCTCAAAATCTGATATTTGCAAAAAAAAAATGTTCGCCCCAGTGGGTGAGTTTGAAAATACAAATCTGATGTTGTAGCATGTTGTACTGCTGAATGACCAAGAGTCCCAACTTTTCTGCTGTAACAGCTGGTGTAATCTGTAATAGCTGATTTTACATAATATAGCCAAGAGCGCAATGCCAACCAAGTTATGTCACAAGTCACATTATCATTAATGTTTTCTGGTCCAGGTATAAAAGAATCATTTGATCAAGTATCTCACTGCAGGAACGGACATTTGATGAGACATAATCTATTCACTACATTTTCAAATGAGTCCAGTGAAGTGTAGACAGGAGGGGAAAGATGTTGAAACTGAAAGATACAGCGAGATACAGAACTCGAGAACCTTTTAAGGAACAGCCCACATTATCCTTGCTCTAGTTTTTGGTCTCCACCGTAATGTCATTGCCCCTGTGCGAGAACCTTCTGTCGGCCAAGTAACTATCAACTAACTATTTTAACACTGAATAATTAAACCTGTGTTTTACCAGTTGAGTGCTTTTAATGTACAGTAGCTAGCGGCAGTAGAAACAGCTAGTTCATACGGCTCCGACGCGGCTGTGAAAGAGCGATCAGTGAGCAGGGAGGCTGATATCAGATAATTGCTGGATCGATTCCCGTGAACCTCTGGTGTGTGCATGAATGTACATAAACTGGATGACTGCTGCTAAATGAATGCTGACCACAAATAGAGTCAATATTGGGTTTGGATTGCATGAAATATCTTAATGTTTTGGACATTTTTGAACAGTTATGTTTCTGACTTGCTAAAGAGAAGCAAGACAAAGAGATACAATTGGCTACTGAAAGAGTCACAGCCAGCAAGTGATCAGGCAAAAATAAAACAAAAAAGAAACTTTATTTCCTAATTGTCTCAGCGCTGTGAAAGCAATCAGCAAGTCAGGCTTTGTGCTTGTCTGGCATCTCACACAGCCTCTTTACTACATCTCTTCACGCATCGTGTTTGCACAGTTGTACAAAAACAACAGAATGAGTCTGTGTTGTTGTCAGTGCTTGCAGCATTATTTCTTAAACAGACATCACATTTGAATTTGTTTGTGTTCGTGATTTGATGAGGTGCGATTGCGAACACAAATGCGCTAAAGTGACTGTTAGTTTCTGATTTAATTATAAGTGTGAGTCTTTGTAACCTTCAAGTATTTGGTCACAAAGGCTTATTAGTGCTATACGTGCACAGAGAGAGAAACTATTCATGGGAACAGGGACAAGGGGTGAGCAAAAAGGTGTTAGAAGACGATGAGTGTTTCTGCGGGAAAGATACTTGTAAAGAGCGAGAAAGGCGATGGGACGCTGAAACAGAGAGAAGTAACAGCCCAGCCCTGTTTCTGACAGCTCTGCCCTCCCAGCTGACCGCAGGAGGAACACAACGATATATACCTCCCAGTGGAGCAACTGTGTTTACTCTTACTGCTGCCCTGCTCTGCAACAGTGGAGCCTTATTGCTGGCACAGCACTTTTCCGCAGAGACTGTCAGTGCTAATTCAATTAACCAGGCACTTTGTTAGGGCTCTGCATTACACATCTGTATGTAAATCAACTCGCTCACCTAACTTATGAATTCTAAATGATTGCATTTGCATGCTGTTGCACCACAGATGGGTTTCCCTGTTAAAAACGTAGCCCGGTTGTGGCACATATATTTAATGCTGATTAATATTTCATAGCGCAAACCACACGGCGAGGAGGAATCCAGTTAGAAAAATATTAAAACAAATCATTTCTTACTTGCCTCGGGAAGGCATATCCTCATCTCTTACCCTCTCTGTCCTTCATCCCTCCAGTCAAAGAGGGAATAAAGTTACACCCGCACTCTGTCTTTACAGGTCTTCAAGGTCCCAGACTGGTGGGCAGTGAGAACAGATCCCCTCTGTGACCAATGAGCCTTGAAGAATAGAGAAAATGACCTCTGAGAGTTGCTGAGACATAGATGGAGGACAGAGAGAGGAGTGAAGGAGGAAAGAGGAGAAATTAAAAGTTGCAGAGGGAGGAACTTGCAATGATGTGGACTATGCGAAAGCCAGCACCGAGGGGAGGTGATATGTCACACACTGAGTCACTAATGAGACTTGTGATGCCGATGACGGCTGAGGAGGATAGGAAAAATATATTTCATTATGTCTATGAATATTTGAAATAGCCTGAGATGAATCTGGTTAATCAAAATGCTTTGCATATTTTCAACCATATTTTTTTCCATGAATTAGTTATAAGTTTGTCATGTTTATAGCGTGTGCTCTGCAGCAGTTTTTTTTAGCCATAGCTCTACTTCTTAGTAAGTGGCGGTGTGATGTGCACCAGGTCATCATGTACCTGTCTACCCAGAAGTGTGCACCTGGCACCACTTGTGAGTCTTTTGAGGTGGTGCAGCAACAACTGGAAACTAGTATGCCTGTCTGTTATTTTCAAATAAGAAATAATTCACAAAGTGAAGTGTCCAGAGGATAATCATGCCATGGGGTGGGATAGTTGGTTCCTCTATAAAACTCATTGTATGCCACTGTAATTTATGTATATTATGAGGTTTAGCATCAGTAAAGTGGCATTTTTGGCAGGAATAAGGTTCAGATACACATACACCCCCCCCCACCCCCCACCCCCACCCCTCCTAACGATCTAGATGATTTTCTTCCTCAATAATTCAAAGTGAGGTGCTGTGTATTTACTTGTGATGGAGGACATCCATTTCCTCTTAGCAGCATTTGCATTTATTTGTTTGTTTTGTCACCATTCATCTACATACTAATGAAATACAACTTTTAATTATCGTATTTAATGATCATTTTTGTAATTTTCTTACCATTAGTCTTTGTAACACCATCATTTAATCATCATATGCTGCAAATTTAATCAGTCACTTTATGCAGTTTATCACAAGTAATCAAATGATACATAATAGACAAAATTGTGTGCAACAGTCCAAATGGCACACTGAATTATTTAAGCTCTCTTCTCATCATTTATGATGATAAGCTGAAAGACAGACAGACAGACAGACAGACAGACAGACAGAGGGAAGGATATCTCATCTCTTACCCTCTCTGTCCTTCATCCTCCAGTCAAAGAGGGAATAAAGTTACACCCGCACTCTGTCTTTACAGGTCTTCAAGGTCCCAGACTGGTGGGCAGTGAGAACAGATCCTCTGTGACCAATGAGCCTTGAAGAATAGAGAAAATGACCTCTGAGAGTTGCTGAGACATAGATGGAGGACAGAGAGAGGAGTGAAGGAGGAAAG
>NW_019174266.1:6641634-6655655 GCF_002260705.1 Seriola dumerili
GGAGAAATTAAAAGTTGCAGAGGGAGGAACT
Source organism: Seriola dumerili (assembly GCF_002260705.1). Lineage (NCBI taxonomy): Eukaryota > Metazoa > Chordata > Actinopteri > Carangiformes > Carangidae > Seriola > Seriola dumerili. The sequence goes on from NW_019174266.1 coordinate 6,641,666, forward strand.
TGCAATGATGTGGACTATGCGAAAGCCAGCACCGAGGGGAGGTGATATGTCACACACTGAGTCACTAATGAGACTTGTGATGCCGATGACGGCTGAGGAGGATAGGAAAAATATATTTCATTATGTCCATGAATATTTGAAATAGCCTGAGATGAATCTGGTTAATCAAAATGCTTTGCATATTTTCAACCATATTTTTTTCCATGAATTAGTTATAAGTTTGTCATGTTTATAGCGTGTGCTCTGCAGCAGTTTTTTTTAGCCATAGCTCTACTTCTTAGTAAGTGGCGGTGTGATGTGCACCAGGTCATCATGTACCTGTCTACCCAGAAGTGTGCACCTGGCACCACTTGTGAGTCTTTTGAGGTGGTGCAGCAACAACTGGAAACTAGTATGCCTGTCTGTTATTTTCAAATAAGAAATAATTCACAAAGTGAAGTGTCCAGAGGATAATCATGCCATGGGGTGGGATAGTTGGTTCCTCTATAAAACTCATTGTATGCCACTGTAATTTATGTATATTATGAGGTTTAGCATCAGTAAAGTGGCATTTTTGGCAGGAATAAGGTTCAGATACACATACACCCCCCCCCACCCCCCACCCCCACCCCTCCTAACGATCTAGATGATTTTCTTCCTCAATAATTCAAAGTGAGGTGCTGTGTATTTACTTGTGATGGAGGACATCCATTTCCTCTTAGCAGCATTTGCATTTATTTGTTTGTTTTGTCACCATTCATCTACATACTAATGAAATACAACTTTTAATTATCGTATTTAATGATCATTTTTGTAATTTTCTTACCATTAGTCTTTGTAACACCATCATTTAATCATCATATGCTGCAAATTTAATCAGTCACTTTATGCAGTTTATCACAAGTAATCAAATGATACATAATAGACAAAATTGTGTGCAACAGTCCAAATGGCACACTGAATTATTTAAGCTCTCTTCTCATCATTTATGATGATAAGCTGAAAGACAGACAGACAGACAGACAGACAGACAGACAGACAAGGACAGTGACAACAATAGACAGAGACACTGGAGAAGGAAAGATGGAGCCACAGTGGGGGTGTTGTCACTCTGCCCTGCTGTCCTTGCATGAGGCTGAAGATCATCTGTATCCAGTAGCCACAGATGAGGAAAAGCCCTGAAAACCTTCATCCCTTGCACCCTGCACTCACTCACACACGGACATCATCATCCCACTCCCATAAAATGCACACTTGATCAGCTCGATGTCCACTTGGTCTGCTAATGTACAGTACACTCACGCCCTCCATGCCATCCATATCTGACTGACATTGTCCCTATGGTGACCCGCCATGGCAACCAAAGTTGATGTGGGCATGCTGGATGGCAGTGGATTTAATTACTGCAAGACTAATCAACACACACGCACATTATAACTACCTAGAGAAACATACATACATCTTTATGCATGGACATGTAAGTGTAGGAAAAACAATCACATGATCACATCTTCATAGAGACATGCATGTGCACTCACATGGATGCGGCAGAAAAACATGTACAGATTCTGAAAACACGGGTGCATAAAGACACGTGTTCACGAGTACATTCATATTTGCATGGATGCAAGTTGACACCTACACATGTAAACATACCCAAACCCACATCTGTGCCAGTGCTCACAAATGTACAAAAGCATGCATGGGTACTTGTAAAGTCACAAACACACAGAAGCAGAAACAGATGCATCAATCCACAAACATACCATACTCATACACCAACACAAATACTCACATTGTACACACTTTCACTGACTCATCTTACACACTCACAATCCCTGAGACATGCAGACACACATACACACACACACACACACAGGGCATCTGTTTATCTGGCGACCAATCTTAATTGGAGCTGCTATTCCTGTCCGATGGGTCCTCCTCCTGTCTCGTCCCTCCCCTCCTTCCTTCTCTTCCTCCTCCTTTCGTCTTCCAACTACTTCTGCCTCGTCTTTTGTCCTCTACCCACCTCCTCCGTATTTCTATTTTGGCTGAGTCGAGCTGACCTTTCTCTCTCCGTCTATCTGTAGGAGATCCAGAGCTCTCATCAAACATGACCTCTCAGCACGGCCTCCCCCTGTTCTCCCCCTCTCTAGTCTCACTTTCTTCTCTCTCCTCCTCTCCTCTGTCTGTCCTTCTCCGGCTCGCCTTTGTTCTCCTCTACATCAAGTGAGCGGGACAGAGGGTTGGGACCTGCAGCAGCGGGTGTTGCTGAGAAGAGGCTTTGATCAGACGGAAAGCCAAGAAAGGTCGCTGACAGACTGTTAGAGCTCGTCCCTGGCAGCCTTAAGATGTGAACTGTAGCTCAATCCATTAAACACACAGTGGAGAGTGTGTATTACAAAGACAACAAGGTGGATGTACTTTTAGTTGTGCTACTCATACATAGTTTTGGTAATGATATACACAGCGGCTTCGTTTTGTGTGATAATACTCCCCACCCCCACCCCACCCCATTTCAATACACTTGAAAATGTGTCTAATATTTTTGCTTGTTGAAATTACTGTTTTGTTTTCCCAGAGGCAGAATAAATATATTGTATGTAATCACCCTAACTTTTGAAAACAGCATAACAAAATAAAAATAAAAAACACAGTAGCTCCAAACAATTTCTAAAAATGATAAAGTTAGCTCATTCCACAGAGAATAAATGGACAAGCTCTTAACATCCGAGCAACGTGAGGTAACACAACAGGATTGCACAGGACGGCGAGAAAGCCACACATGGTTTCCTAAACGATCTTAACTTCTCAGATGAGGTTTTTGACAACTTCAGACATGTGTTCACTAATTTAAAAAGGGGTCATGAAAGACAGTCATTCACAGGTTCTGTTCATCGTCAACTTATTATTGTAAGTAGTTACTGTAGCTAAATGTTTGACAATACCATGTGAATTTCTGTGGCAGTTATAGGAAGCGAGGCAAATCTTGAAAGTGAGACAAACTTTCATTAACACTGGAGGAATCCTTAAATGTGCAGTCGCAGCCCACCCAACTTAATTAGCAGCTTAATTAAGATGAGTGGCTGTGAACTGGGATCATTGCCTCTCAACATGAAGCTGCAGAAGTAACAGGTGTATTTTTTAATGCTGATTTAAGCTTTCAGGAGTGTGGAGCGTTCAGCCTCATTTTTTAAACTGAAGAGCATTTCCAGAATTAAGCAGTTTTTTTTCTTTTCTTTTTTTTTTATTCCCCAGCGATTTGGGAGAAGTCAGTGATGCTTTTATCTTTTCCTCCTTCAAGTCTATGAATCCCTGCCTCGGTTACAAGTTTCTGTCTGTCTCCAAAATGCAGCAGTTTAGGGATCACGTTCATGTTTTGCTGGTTTTGCACCGAGCCCAAGTTGCAGCCTGAAGTCTAGGTCCCTGTGGGCTCCGTCCAAAATATAGATTACAAAGAAGAGGCAGCTGAAGTTTTGCCTCGGGGGGCTCCTAGACTTTCGAACTACTATCCAGAAGTGTTTAAGCAGTTGTGTATCATCTTTAACTGCAAATAAATCCTCAAAGGAGCATTGAATCATATCCTCATACTGTACTGTATATCTGCAGCAGTAATATGAGATTCCTAATCAATATCAATGACTCAAAGAATCTAAAACTTGCAAAATGTGTATCGCCTCCTCATGTCAGAGTCAAGGATAAAGCTGCATTTTTAGACTGTACAAAGTTCAGTGTGAGAACGTCTGGTATTTGCTGTTTTTGGCAGGATTTCGGAAATACTGAGGTCAGGAGTCCTTTTTTTCTCTGTTAATTATTTTAAGTAATTAATTTATGTAGCCTAATAGCAGCCAAATGTAAAAATAAAATATAACAAGTCTAAAAAATACTGGAATACTAAAAGTTTGTAATTGTAGACTATAAAGTCCACGCCAAGTTGGTAAAATTCCCAGAAACAAGAAAACATTTAAATCAGGAGAGGCTTAATTCTGAGTCAATGAATAAACTTTTATTGCCATGTGCAAAACAAGAGAGGAAAGGTGAGAGATGTGAGTCTTGACAGACCCCATTGTGATGTCATCATATGTGAAAAGGGGATGAGGCTGTGCAAAGTACAGGAAACCCCTCCAGGGTCTAGACACTGGTGGTGGTGTTGGTGGTGTTGGTGGTGATGGGAAGAAGAGAGTGCTGGAGGTCTGGATGTGATGTGGAGTGGGTTCTGATGAGCTTGACCTGGCACTGGATATGAAGACAGGAGGTGGGTGGTTGTGGAGGAGGGTCACAGCAATACCCACTGAAATGACAGCTGACAGCAGAAGAGAGGAGAACAGATTTTAAAATTTGACAGCGACAACGTGATTGGCCGGTTGGGATGAGGGGTGGGGTGAGAAAGGGAGAGAGAAAATGGTGAATAAATGAGGCGTAAAGATAGTCTTCCTGATTGAACTTACGCTTAGCTTCATTAGCTGCATTAGTTTAGCTAAATTTCTTGAATTATTTTAGTTTTGAAAGGTGATGATTGTAATGACTTTTATTTACTGTGACAAAAAGTGAGAAATGTTTATGGTCTGTACAAAGTAGCATACAGTATATATTTCGTTGTTGAGCTTTTTTCTTGCTTGTTTCTGTTTTGCTGACTGAATAAAAGGGTTAATAGGACAGACTGGTGAACGTGTATCTGACATCCAAGGTGAAGCAGTATACAGGAGTTGGCATTCTTCTGCGCTCATGCTGAGAGAGGCATGGACTCCACACAGCTCCAAGGTTATCTATATATCAAGTCCAGAAGTGCCTGGATGCTGTGTGTGCAGTGTTTGTGAGAGTGTGTATTTGTGGCAACATTGTAAGTGCTGACTCCAACAAAGGAGGCCTGTTGAGACCTGCAGAAGTTGGTTAAAAGGTGTGGAAAATGAGGGAAAGCTAAGAAAAGCATCGAGAGGACGAGAGAAAAAGGAGACAATATGGTGAACAACTGGAACGTGAGAGCGAGGAGAGAGGCGTGTGTGAGAACTGGTGTGGAGGGTTTGGCTCCCACAGGGCAGCAGGGGCTGAGTCAGGATGGAGCACAGGTGACTGCTGGCCCAGGTGAAGCTGTAATTTCCTGTCCGTAGTGCGTGTGGGCTTTGCACCTGCAGAGAGACATCCTGAAACACAGCTGCTCGCCCTCAGCGAGGCACAGACCAGTTAGGTAATAAAGACGCTAACAGTATGACTAACTCACGCACTCACATATTTAGCTTCAGTCTGTGCTTTTCATCTGAACTGCAAAAACCCAGTTTCCAGTGTGTGCCCCGCTCTACACCGTGCTGCCAGTGGGCTGTTCAGTTCAGTTCAGCAGGCTGGGAAGGAGGAAGAGAAAGACGTGCCAGACCAAATGTTACATTTGTACTAAACAGCACAGACACATTGGCCTTTTGGTGAACATTAAGCAAATGCTTTGAACAGGTGGTATAAAAGAGACCAATCACATTAGGTGGTCTGGAGAGAATACTAACGACAGGGTTTGACCATTTGAACATCAGAGAATGATCCAGCGACGCCTGTAGAAATCAAATAAAAGGACACTTGAAGCTGAATAGCAGAAGAGTGTGTTTTCAGTGCTTTTGGGCAATTAGAATGGACCGAGTAACTTAGATCATTAAAATGTTGAAGATTTTCTCAGTCTCACAATCACCTTTTGCATATGTAAATGGAACATATGTTTAGCCAGAAGCTGTATCTTTTAATGTGCTGTAATACTGAAGTGCTGATGTATTAGCTTCATAAAATGATTATTACGTTTAGTTCCATCCAGAGTATGCTAATCACCCTGCAATGTTTTACAACATCTGGGCGAGAATTTCAAATCATATCACTGCACGCCCCGACTTTGGTGCACTCTCACTGGTATGAATATTAAAACAGACACATCCACGTGATAAAATAGTGATGATTGAGGGGGGCCTGTTAGATGTGGCTACCATCAGGATTGTCAGTCGTGCATTGGGGGACGTCTGTAGGAACATCAATAGACAATGGCCCGAGGTGTGACTGAATAATTCACAGTGTGGAAGCGGCGTGTACTGTTTTCTCTCTCCCATTAGGGGGACAACACAATGTGGCGAGAGCTTGACTGCACTGACTTTGATCGTTTCCTGTTTCTGAAGGGGAAAACAATTAAAACAATAAATTAACATGGAGTCATTCCACTGGAATGAATCACGTTGTTCAATCCAGTTGGAGACTTTTAAATGTGATAGTGTTTCAACACCATGTAATAAGACCAGCTGAGGTGGACACATTGTGTATTTCTAGATTTACTGATAACATTCACAGCACATGGACACATATAATAAACTTATTTTCCTATTTAGACATTTACAATGCAAGATTTGTTACAGCCTCTTTGAAACACATTATAATCCACTTGTCCTACATTTCTTTCCCACTGCTGGAAACAGGCCTTAGAGAAAAGGATGACACTGTTTTCCTCACACTGTGTTCCCATCCAGTCCATCTTCCTCCCCTCAAACAGATTTTTTTTCATAACAGTGGTTGTTCTATTTTTTGATGACAGCAGTTTGTGTTTGCATAGGGTCAGCATTTTGTTCTACTGCTGGCTGCATAAAGCCCACATTTTCTACTGCTTGAGGCAGAGTACTCCATTGTTTGATCTGCTTCAAAACCGCTCAATTTTCCTCACTGGAGACAATCCCCAGCCATTGGCCCCCATAAATAGAGGCCTGTGAAGGATGGCAGATGCATTCACATGGATATTTGACAAAAACTTCAAAACACCAAAAGGGTGTTTTTTCACTCTATTCTCTGTTTTATAACCTGTCAAGTGTATTTTTGCCTTGAGTTCCTGTTAATTTCTGACACAAATTTAATTCATGCACAAAAACCCGTACGCGTGCACGGAACCCCACAGAAACTCACAAGCATCCTTAACACACAAGAAAACAAGGTGAATGAATGAAGACAGACAGGAGGTAGGGGGTGCTCGAAGTAGCAGAGGTGACAGACTGAGGATAAAAGAGAAAGCAGGAGGAGGAGGAGCTGGCGCCACAGTAAGTGGTGCTCCTGCACAGAGGAGGTGGGGAAAAGGGGTCAGGAGAGGGTTAAGTGAGGTAATTGGCATAGGATGCAGGTGCAGGTGCTTTCTTCAGCTTCTCAACTTGAAAGCTCAGACACACGCGCGCGCACACGCACACATACTTGACTACAGTCTTGTAAAAAGCTAAAGCCTGCCTTCGCCAATTAGCTGGTGGTGAAGGTCAGTGAAGGTCAGCGTGTGTTCGAGAGAGATAAGTTTCCCATTAATGGGTGAGTACCTGTACTTGACTGCATAGGGTCTGAGTCACTTTTAGTCACTCTCTCCCTCACACACACACACCCACACACACACACACACACACACACACATACATGCACACAGACACGCACGTACACATAGACTTAGCACACTTACCGTAGGTATTCATCCTAAAATAAACCCTCTCACATTCAGCCAGAGTATTGTTTTTGTTTGTTGACTTTCCCACAGCTCGAGACGCGAGTCAAAAATAGAAAAGCTCTTTGAGACACAGTACGTCAGACTCTACTTTTCAGTTCAAACTATCAAGAAGCAATGAATCTATATCCACTGTTTAAATTACCTCTGTTTCATATTTGCCACCACATCTTTCAGCACATTTCCTCTGGTCTAAAACTGTCGCTGTACATTTATATTTGAACTATTTACCTTTTTAAAGGAGCCACGACTTCATCACAGTTTGGAGAATGGGGGATAGAAAATAGACTAAAACAAACAAACAAACAAATCTCTATGAATCTAGTTGAGCTTGACTGAATTGTATGTGCTATTTGCAATGGTCTGCATCATCCACAGCCTTTAATAACATAAGGACAAAGCTGGATATGAGCGTGATTACAGACTGTGGCTTGATTTTTATTAATATTTATCAAAGCTTTATGGTGTTTTGTGTACACACAGTATATCATCATATTCTAGTGACCACAACAAAACTACTTCTTTTACTTCTTTTCCTGTTAAAAATACATACCAGACTAGACTAGACAATAATAGTTTCTTAGCATATTCATATGTTTATTTTATTTTTACATGCACCCCTGAGGTTTCAGTATGTAGATATAGGGCATATTGGGTGGGTTGGACCTGAGGTTGGGTCTGTATCTATGTTGATAATGTTCTGCAACTGTAGGTTTTTGATTTTCAGCAGTCATGTTTGCACATTTGGTATCTGTTTCTGATGAGAACATACAGCATGTCCTGCAGTAAGCATGGAGTGTGTGAATGTGTGTGTTATTTCATGTTCTCGTGTTGCTGCCGTCTGAACTGGGAAAATAAGACATTTCATTAAACTAGGCCAAAGTAGTCTGGAGTCAGTGGGTCAACATATATTATATTACGTGTAAATCTGCTTCACAGCTCTGAGCGCACAATGCATCTTTATACTCACACTGACCCACACAGATATAAAAGGGCCACACAAACATACACAATCGCATCTCTCGCTCACAGTCCTCCTGTTTTCTCACTCCTACGCCATCTTCCTCCTTCTTCCACAACTATATTTCCCTCCCAATCACACTCCATTCCGCCCTTCCTGCTGCTCCCTTTCCTTGTTACACATCTCCCTGTATCACTCGCTTCCCTCTAACGTAGCACGGGCGTACATCAGCTGGTCAGAGAAGAGAAAGGGTGCGAGTGTGAATCAATAGGCTCTTTACGCTGCCTTGTGGCGGGGCTAGAAATCAATGGCAACGGGAAATTAAGCTGTAGTCTCTGAATAAATTGAAGACACTGGAGCACACGACAGAACTGCTTGGTGCAAAAATGTGTAAACCTGGTCAGATTAAAATGTGAAGGATGTTTGTTATAGGCTGCACACTTGAAATACTTTGAGTCCCAAGAACTCTGTTTGCTTCTGCGTGCTGTCTGAACAGAGATACTAAGGCCTTTGTAATGCTGGTGTCCTGGAATAAAATGATAACCAGTGCATTCAGTCTCCAAAGAGTGAAAGAAAATCAAAGGCACTATATACAGTAGGAACATGACGCCATATTTGACAATACAGGTAATATATGCCAGCCAGGAGAGGGATTTTTGCAGAGGAGAAGCTTAATAAAGACGACAGTATTGTGTTGGGACTGGGTTGTTTCTCACCTGTTTTACTTGCAATTCAGACTCCGCTCGCAAAAAGAGTGTTTGTAAAAGACAAAAGAACTCCCTCTGGGGTTTGTATTGGTATGATGGAGGAGTGAGCAGCATGACATCTTTTCAAGAGCACAAAACAAAAATGAAAATAAAAGAGAAGCTCTTGTTCAGTAAATATGGACGCGTTAGGTGTGAAGAACAAAGATACAGATCAAAGATCTACTCGAACCAGCAAGGAAGCATGGGTGAGATGTAAAAGTGTGGTATTAAGTTGATTTTGTGTTTAACTGAAGCAGTCATGACAGGAAATTGAGCAGTAATGATTTGGTGTGGTCTTTTCCTTTGCTAATTAAAAGATAACTGTAATCCACTGCAAATCGTGATTAACAGGACTTAGCCCAGCCTCTAAAAGTCTGCACCATAATCAATAATTCATTCCAACCCTGGCAGTTTATTCAAATCAGTCAGCTTGGAAAAACAGCATAAACAAAAAAAAAAGGGGAACAAGAGAGAGAGAGACAGAAGAAGAAACAACAAGAGAGAAAGACCAGAATAAGAGAGAGCAAAACAGAGAGACAGAAGAAGAAGAAGAAGAGCAAGAAAGTAATCGTCAAAGAGAGGGGCTGTCGGCATGTTGAGTGAGACAGAAAGAGTTAGAGAGAGGTAAGCTCTGTTATTTCTCTGAGGACCTGTGTGAAGTAGCTCATACTAAGGCCTCTGGCACCACATCACTCCAACCAGCCTAATTGCAGTCCAACGGGAGTGGAAAAGCCTTGTACAGACCCAAAGGAGTTCTGCATAAAAACAGCACCAGAAACCAGCAACCTTGTGTTGCGTAACCAAGTCAAACTTATGTAGTTTCCAGGATTTTAATCATTTCTTCTGCCCCGTTTTTGATATTGGCATTATTTACAGCAGATGGCTGAAGTTATTGCAGAATATAATCAAGACAGTTGAAACAGTTGAAACTGCGTTCAGTCGCTGCACGTCTTTGGATGGCGATTGTAGGACTCGTGGAGGACTGTGGTCTCATGGAGGTGGCGAACACAGAAAAGTTTTGACTCAAACAGCCTCTGTAGAATTGATTCATTCTGAACAGCCTACAGTTTGCTGCAAACTTTTCAAAGCCTTGTGAATATGCCACCACGCTTGCACTTCATGTTTAAAAATGTGTGATAAACTTACAGATCCCAAATGCACACATCATCACAGATTACCATAATTACCGCTCAAATTTATGTAATTGTCAAATAGCAGACCACTGTGACTGTGACTTGCAGTTACTATATCAGTCTTGTATAATTTCATAGCAACAGGAACCAGAACGTCTTCCAGGAGTATCGGATGTTCTCAGTCGTTTTAGCTTTTTTTTTTTTTTTTTTTTCTCAACAGTAATGTTAATAATTGAGAAATCCTTCCTGAGTTGTCACACTGGCTCTCCAGAGGCACCAAAGGTTGCCATCTGGAGGAAAAGGATGGTGTTGGCTTTGAGAGAGGGGTAAAGGGCTGGAGGGTAAGAGTGGAAGGCAATATGAGGCAGGATGGCAAAGATATCACTCCACTTCAACTCAATATTCATTACTGTCATCCCCCCGCATACAGACATCTGTGACCTGGGGGCCTCTGGTCGCAAGCCAAGGTCTGTGGGTGTATGTATGCATGTGTGGTAGGATCCATGTGGTTTGATGGATAGCTGGGGTTGGAGATGTGTGTCTGGATGAGTGATAGTGTCTTGAGAGGGGAAGTGGAGGCGTGATACATGTGTATGAATATGATTATGTGTGCACTGTAAGCTCATTTACAGAATGATGAGCCAAAACAGCTTCATCAAAACAATGATGCTCTGTGTCATCTGCAACACGGAGGTCAGCATCTGCACCAGCTGCTGTTTCGAATGGGTGTTAGAATTTAGATAACAATTTAGTCTTACTGTAAAAGTCCTGTAGCAGATGTCATCGAACGTCCATTTTGAGCTTCTGTCCACCCGTGTGCACAGAGGACAGGGGAGAGTCTGAGACTGGGGCTCATCAAGGAGAGGGGAAAGGGAGAGGAGCGGTTATTGTGCACAATAAAGGGGCACAGGACAACACCAACATCTGCATTCAGAGTAGTACAGGTTACATTTATCTTCCTAAGTTATGGATCGTAAGACAGTGGAGCTTGAACAGGGCAAATGTAAGTAACTACGTTGAAATAAATAACATTTGACATCTGCTATGTTTTCATTTTGTTGGATTTTTTTTTTTTTTTTTTTTGGCTCCAGAGTGTAACCCACTCACACGCAGCACTCTTTTTCTAACACCTACATCTGGAGTTACCCGCTTGTGTTTAGGGTTGGCCGTGTCTCAGCAGCTTGAGCAGGTTGTCCACTGATCACAGGGTTGGCGGTTCAATCCCCGCCTCCTCCTCCTTGTAAAATTGTAAAGTGGTATGCAGCCGTTTAATAATTGTGTTGGCCAAAACATTTTCCTCAGTGGGAAGTGTTTGTTTACATTAGCAAAAGGTATTAATAGAGACCATCTTGCGCTGGGATCACATGAGCCTTGATGCCCGTCAACATGTTGACTCAGTAGTCGTTATTAGGTTACATTATTATCACATTATTACATGAGTGCTCAGTACTCATGGGTTGGAACACACTGATTTTTGTAAAAATTTTGTGACTTAACAGGTATTTCAAAAAAGTTTGTCATTGTGATAAACTGTAGGTAATATGAAATGACAGCCAGGTGTTGGCAGTACATGTGTCATACATGTCGGGGTCAGCTGAGGTCATCAACACAAGAAGAGGAGTGACAGAGGAAGTTTTATTGATCCCAATGAAACTTTCTTCCACTTCTGCTTCCGTCAGTGTTCCATTATATTTCTACATAGTCAGCAAGGAAGCAAATTCCTCACCTGTGCTACACACACACACACACACACACACACACACACACACACACACACAGAACTGTGCATACTATAAATCTGGAACAGCTGCTGAGTATGTAAGTATATGTGCTGTACTGCATATGCAGTGCATGCTACTCTACAGAAGTTTTTTAGGTCTGACATAATGCTGATTATTAGTAAATAAGTGTTCAAAACCCAGTTTATCTACTAAAATATAGTCCCTGGTCAAATATTACTTTTTAAAGTTAAGATTTTTAAGAGGAGGACGTTTTAAATTAAAGGTGAACTATCCCTTTAATGTGTGCATACACAATGGCTATTATCAGTAAAAAACAAGTACATAAATCCTTAAAGTTTGAAAAGGTTAATTTGTTTGCTTTGTGCACAGGACACCTTCCATGTTTGATTAAAAACAAGGGGAAACACATGTAACCTGATCAGTACAGTTCCCGTTTTGAAGAAATTACCAACATAAAGAATTAATATGATGTGTTAGCAGTGTTACACTTGTTCTTACAAGCGAGACAAGTAATACGACTGGTACTTCTTAACAGCACTTGGCTGTAGTATAATTTTATGCAGCCATATTAATACATTTAATGTTCTTGTACAGTATCTACAATATAATATACACACAGTGCAAACTGAAATTGAGAGAACTTGACAATATTCATGGGACCAGTTAGTTGACCTGTATGTCTGGGTGGCAGGAGGAATCCCATGGGGAACACTGGGAGAACACGTAAACTCCACACGGAAAAAACACAGCTGGCTGGGCTTGAGTCCACAGAGCTGACCAGTGAGCAGTGAGTACTGAAGCCGTTTTCTTGACAATTAAGAATTTGAATAAACACATCTCCTGTGTTGGCCTTCTGCAAGCATTCATCTTTTGTAATCTTTTATTACAACTCATCTACTCTCTCCTCCTAGTACTCAGAGCGCTGCATTTTCATGGCCATCGCTCTCTATCTCTCTTTTGTTTAGTTCAGATTTTTTCTTTACACATCTTTGTCAGAGTTTTCTCACCGTGCAATATGTTACTCTTTCTTACTTGTGTTTCATGCCTGATGCTAGAGATCAGTCCATTGTTTTCCAGGAGCTGCTCCTCCAGCCGGCTCACTTTCTGTCCCACAGTGTTCTGACCTTTTTCAAATTGTTCTTGATGGCAGCCCGGATCTTGCTTTTGGCCTCCAGACAGTTGTGACCCTGACAGTGTCTTCCTTCCAGAAACCGCCCCTCCAAAGGGATTTCCTTTATATTCTCTCTGATCGTCTCAGCCTCTTTCCTGCTCTCGATTTCAAACTGCTCTTGTTTGGCTTTCTAACATGCCTGACATCCTGTTTAAGATATGTGCAACTTTTTGTTTTTTTTGCTTAATAACATTTTGTTTTAATTTACCAGTTTTTTTATTTGCCATTTATTTATTTCTCACTTGGCTGACAATCAGTTCCCTCACAGCTTTAATTCGTCTATATATATATATATATATATATATATACCTTATATCATGCATCAAATTCATGTTAATTGTGAATGCGTAGTGATACATTCATGGACAATATACAGATACTTTTGTATACAAAATAAATGCAGGGTTTTTTCTAAGCAAAACAAATCACCAACAAACAAAATAAAATAGCAATAACTAGAGGACATCACCATGATCAACATGTTCTCCTTCTGACCCATGAGTATTCAGTAGTCATTACTACATTATTACATGAGTAGACACACAGACACACGCGCTCACACACAGACTCAAGGTAAAACCAATGCTAGCCCCACTGTTGTGCTGCAAAAAATAAAATAGTTAGAAAATAAAAAAGTGTTTCATAATGATAATTAAAAAAAAGTCTGATAAAAGTTTGTATCATCTTATCACACAGTAAAGTAGAGAATGAACAACACAGACAGTATTGCTATAAGATATTAATACATCTCTCTCTCTCTCTCTCTCTC
>NW_019174266.1:6655680-6704648 GCF_002260705.1 Seriola dumerili
TCTCCTCTCATCTTATAATATATAATATATATTAGTATTATATATATTATTTACTCATCTATAGTACAAGATTAAGTTTGCAAACTGGTACTGAGCAGAACAATAATGGGACTGCTGTTATACATATTCAGTGTTGTTGTGCCCATATTGCACACATGTATACACATAAATTAGATTTCTTCGACTGTGTGTGTGTGTGTTGTTGTGTGTGTGTGTCTACGGATGTGTGCACAGTCAGGGAGGGTGCACATTAGAAATGTCATTCTCTGCAAATTATGGGGAGAGAAGTTAATTTAGTTAGAAAGCTAATTAGTATGAATAAAAGATTACTCTCGGAGTCCCTCAGGGTACCAACACACTGTCAGGCTTTCCTTTCAGACTCCCTGCAAACCCCCCCCCCGCTTCCCCCGCCCCCTCCCCACCTTTCCCTCAATTTAAATTCAGTTGTGACTACACAGAATTATTATTGGCAAGGCAACTCAGCATAGATTATATCTGGGCTATTACAGTAGCTGCTAATGCTATTGTCGTAACTTTTTCATTATAAACAGTCAGATAAATCATGTAACTGTCCAAATCTTTTAAGTTAAAATAAGTTCTAAATTAACTAACATTCTCATTGGTTCAATAATGTAAACTCATGTTATATCTTTTTTCTTAAAGGAGGAAAAGTAAATGTTTTGCCTCAGTTTTACCTCCAAGGAGGATGTTTCTGTTTAAAAAGATCATCATCTTGCTAAAAGATATATTAATTGCTTAATTACTAATCCTTTGATATGACATGAGAGCAAATAGCAGTAAAACCCAAGTGAAACACATTTAGAGGAAGTCACAGTTAACAGTCATTGCAATTAAAGAGATGCCATCCTCACTTCTTCAAGCAGCTCTTACAACAAAATGTTACCAGGCTGCGATTTCACTAGAAAGCAAAAAAATATGCTCTGGGGATGGATGTTCACTGTCACACTAAATCATAGCTTTTAATTTACTTTCTAGATTTTTTTTTTTTTTTTTTTCTCAACAGTAATGTTAATAATTGAGAAATCCTTCCTGAGTTGTCACACTGGCTCTCCAGAGGCACCAAAGGTTGCCATCTGGAGGAAAAGGATGGTGTTGGCTTTGAGAGAGGGGTAAAGGGCTGGAGGGTAAGAGTGGAAGGCAATATGAGGCAGGATGGCAAAGATATCACTCCACTTCAACTCAATATTCATTACTGTCATCCCCCCGCATACAGACATCTGTGACCTGGGGGCCTCTGGTCGCAAGCCAAGGTCTGTGGGTGTATGTATGCATGTGTGGTAGGATCCATGTGGTTTGATGGATAGCTGGGGTTGGAGATCTGTGTCTGGATGAGTGATAGTGTCTTGAGAGGGGAAGTGGAGGCGTGATACATGTGTATGAATATGATTATGTGTGCACTGTAAGCTCATTTACAGAATGATGAGCCAAAACAGCTTCATCAAAACAATGATGCTCTGTGTCATCTGCAACACGGAGGTCAGCATCTGCACCAGCTGCTGTTTCGAATGGGTGTTAGAATTTAGATAACAATTTAGTCTTACTGTAAAAGTCCTGTAGCAGATGTCATCGAACGTCCATTTTGAGCTTCTGTCCACCCGTGTGCACAGAGGACAGGGGAGAGTCTGAGACTGGGGCTCATCAAGGAGAGGGGAAAGGGAGAGGAGCGGTTATTGTGCACAATAAAGGGGCACAGGACAACACCAACATCTGCATTCAGAGTAGTACAGGTTACATTTATCTTCCTAAGTTATGGATCGTAAGACAGTGGAGCTTGAACAGGGCAAATGTAAGTAACTACGTTGAAATAAATAACATTTGACATCTGCTATGTTTTCATTTTGTTGGATTTTTTTTTTTTTTTTTGGCTCCAGAGTGTAACCCACTCACACGCAGCACTCTTTTTCTAACACCTACATCTGGAGTTACCCGCTTGTGTTTAGGGTTGGCCGTGTCTCAGCAGCTTGAGCAGGTTGTCCACTGATCACAGGGTTGGCGGTTCAATCCCCGCCTCCTCCTCCTTGTAAAATTGTAAAGTGGTATGCAGCCGTTTAATAATTGTGTTGGCCAAAACATTTTCCTCAGTGGGAAGTGTTTGTTTACATTAGCAAAAGGTATTAATAGAGACCATCTTGCGCTGGGATCACATGAGCCTTGATGCCCGTCAACATGTTGCCTCAGTAGTCGTTATTAGGTTACATTATTATCACATTATTACATGAGTGCTCAGTACTCATGGGTTGGAACACACTGATTTTTGTAAAAATTTTGTGACTTAACAGGTATTTCAAAAAAGTTTGTCATTGTGATAAACTGTAGGTAATATGAAATGACAGCCAGGTGTTGGCAGTACATGTGTCATACATGTCGGGGTCAGCTGAGGTCATCAACACAAGAAGAGGAGTGACAGAGGAAGTTTTATTGATCCCAATGAAACTTTCTTCCACTTCTGCTTCCGTCAGTGTTCCATTATATTTCTACATAGTCAGCAAGGAAGCAAATTCCTCACCTGTGCTACACACACACACACACACACACACGCACACACACACACACACACAGAACTGTGCATACTATAAATCTGGAACAGCTGCTGAGTATGTAAGTATATGTGCTGTACTGCATATGCAGTGCATGCTACTCTACAGAAGTTTTTTAGGTCTGACATAATGCTGATTATTAGTAAATAAGTGTTCAAAACCCAGTTTATCTACTAAAATATAGTCCCTGGTCAAATATTACTTTTTAAAGTTAAGATTTTTAAGAGGAGGACGTTTTAAATTAAAGGTGAACTATCCCTTTAATGTGTGCATACACAATGGCTATTATCAGTAAAAAACAAGTACATAAATCCTTAAAGTTTGAAAAGGTTAATTTGTGTGCTTTTTGCACAGGACACCTTCCATGTATGATTAAAAACAAGGGGAAACATATGTAACCTGATCAGTACAGTTCCCGTTTTGAAGAAATTACCAACATAAAGAATTAATATGATGTGTTAGCAGTGTTACACTTGTTCTTACAAGCGAGACAAGTAATACGACTGGTACTTCTTAACAGCACTTGGCTGTAGTATAATTTTATGCAGCCATATTAATACATTTAATGTTCTTGTACAGTATCTACAATATAATATACACACAGTGCAAACTGAAATTGAGAGAACTTGACAATATTCATGGGACCAGTTAGTTGACCTGTATGTCTGGGTGGCAGGAGGAATCCCATGGGGAACACTGGGAGAACACGTAAACTCCACACGGAAAAAACACAGCTGGCTGGGCTTGAGTCCACAGAGCTGACCAGTGAGCAGTGAGTACTGAAGCCGTTTTCTTGACAATTAAGAATTTGAATAAACACATCTCCTGTGTTGGCCTTCTGCAAGCATTCATCTTTTGTAATCTTTTATTACAACTCATCTACTCTCTCCTCCTAGTACTCAGAGCGCTGCATTTTCATGGCCATCGCTCTCTATCTCTCTTTTGTTTAGTTCAGATTTTTTCTTTACACATCTTTGTCAGAGTTTTCTCACCGTGCAATATGTTACTCTTTCTTACTTGTGTTTCATGCCTGATGCTAGAGATCAGTCCATTGTTTTCCAGGAGCTGCTCCTCCAGCCGGCTCACTTTCTGTCCCACAGTGTTCTGACCTTTTTCAAATCGTTCTTGATGGCAGCCCGGATCTTGCTTTTGGCCTCCAGACAGTTGTGACCCTGACAGTGTCTTCCTTCCAGAAACCGCCCCTCCAAAGGGATTTCCTTTATATTCTCTCTGATCGTCTCAGCCTCTTTCCTGCTCTCGATTTCAAACTGCTCTTGTTTGGCTTTCTAACATGCCTGACATCCTGTTTAAGATATGTGCAACTTTTTGTTTTTTTTGCTTAATAACATTTTGTTTTAATTTACCAGTTTTTTTATTTGCCATTTATTTATTTCTCACTTGGCTGACAATCAGTTCCCTCACAGCTTTAATTCGTCTATATATATATATATATATATATATATATACCTTATATCATGCATCAAATTCATGTTAATTGTGAATGCGTAGTGATACATTCATGGACAATATACAGATACTTTTGTATACAAAATAAATGCAGGGTTTTTTCTAAGCAAAACAAATCACCAACAAACAAAATAAAATAGCAATAACTAGAGGACATCACCATGATCAACATGTTCTCCTTCTGACCCATGAGTATTCAGTAGTCATTACTACATTATTACATGAGTAGACACACAGACACACGCGCTCACACACAGACTCAAGGTAAAACCAATGCTAGCCCCACTGTTGTGCTGCAAAAAATAAAACAGTTAGAAAATAAAAAAAGTGTTTCATGATAATAATAAAAAAAAGTCTGATAAAGGTTTGTATCATCTTATCACACAGTAAAGTAGAGAATGAACAACACAGACAGCATTGCTATAAGATATTAATACATCTCTCTCTCTCTCTCTCTCTCTCCCTCTCTCTCTCTCTCTCCCTCTCCCTCTCTCTCTCTCCTCTCTCTCTTCCTCCTTTTCCTTCCTTCTCTTTCCTCTTTTTATATATATATTATATATTACTCATCTATAGTACAAGATTAAGTTTGCAAACTGGGACTGGCAGAACAATAATGGACTGCTGTTATACATATTCAGTGTTGTTGCCCCATATGCACACATGTATACACATAAATTAGATTTCTTCGACTGTGTGTGTGTGTTTGTGTGTGTGTGTCTACGGATGTGTGCACAGTCAGGGAGGGTGCACATTAGAAATGTCATTCTCTGCAAATTATGGGGGAGGAAGTTAATTTAGTTAGAAGCTAATTAGTATGAATAAAAGATATCTCGGAGTCCCTCAGGGTACCACACACTGTCAGGCTTTCCTTCAGACTCCCTGCAACCCCCCCCCCCCCCGTTCCCCGGCCCCCCCTCCCCACCTTTCCCTCAATTTAAATTCAGTTGTGACTACACAGAATTATTATTGGCAAGGCAAACTCAGCATAGATATATCTGGAGCTTATTACAGTAGCTGCTAATGCTATTGTCGTAACTTTGTCATTATAAACAGTCAGATAAATCATGTAACTGTCCAAATCTTTTAAGTTATAAATAAGTTCTAAATTAACTAACACTTCTCATTGGTTCAATAATGTAAACTCATGTTAATAATCTTTTCTTAAAGAAGGAAAAGTAAATGTTTTGCTCAGTTTTTACCTCCAAGAGGAGTGTTTCTGTTTAAAAAGATCATCATCTTTGCTAAAAGATATATTAATTGCTTAATTACTAATCCTTTGATATGACATGAGAGCAAATATCAGTAAAACCCAAGTGAACACCATTTAGAGGAAGTCACAGTTAACAGTCATTGCAATTAAAGAGATGCCATCCTCACTTCTTCAAGCAGCTCTACAACAAAATGTTACCAGGCTGCGATTTCACTAGAAAGCCAAAAAATATGCTCTGGGGATGGATTTCACTGTCACACTAAATCATCAGCTTTATTTACTTTCAAAGTAAGTCACAATGAATTTAGGTATTTTATCTTAGGGAATATTAAGTTACCATAAATCACTGAGCTAAAAATTTAATCAATTAAACATCTAATCCTTTGAACATTATTGCTCTCCAATCCAGTGCAGCAGTGATTTTATGGGAATGTTATGACTAAACAGAATAGGTAAACAGCTATCTAGTTTCAGTTCGGTTCTGCAGGTTGTGTTAAATTAGGGAAGCTTTTTAAATCTCTCTGTCAAGTGCGCTCTTTCATCCGAGGGATCTGATGAAATCTCACTGCACCTCCAGTCTTTGCTTTAATACTGAACGGGCCTCGCAGTTTAGCCTCCCAAACTCCACCAAACGCCAATCATGCTCACATAAAAGAGGGCAAAAGTCAGTTTTGGATTCCTTGTCTAAATTATGTGATCACAGTAATAATGTTTGAACTTCTTTAGGTGGATTTTTTTTAAATATATTTTTGAGTAATGATGTTTATTATAGTTAGGCTATGACTATATGGCTGATAAAATAGATTTAAGTATCAGCTCTATCTGCTCTCTGCTGTGCTGCTGCTGCTGTGTGTGTGTGTGTGTGTGTGTGTGTGTGTGTGTGTTGTGTGTATTGCTGATGAGGCAGAATAGGTCACCAAAACTGTCCAATAAATGTGTTACCTGTCAGTCCATGTGACCTCATGTTTAAACCAACAATGAGTGTTTTTTTTTTAACCTTTGTTCTGACCCAATGGAACAGGTGTGAACACAGCCGTGTGTGTGTGTGTGTGTGTGTGTGTGTGTGTGTGTGTGTCTGCGTCGCAAAGTGATGAGTTGTTCTCAGCAGTGAGCCCTTTATTGTTCATTTTGCAAGTCAGCGGGAATCCGCCAGCTCAATCCTGTCTCACTGAGGTTCTCCCCTCTCTCATTCATACAGTGTGGGTATTTCAGGATAACATCCAGACCAGCGATGTCAGCTGTATAAATATTTCTGTCCCTGGGCAGTCGTTTGATTGACTTTTAAAACTACACTGAAAATGCATTGAAGTGTATATTAAATTGGGAATTATGATTCATTTTCAAGCACAATTTTAATAGGAGACCGCTGAGACCTGAATCCAAAGTGATCTACTTAGATTCAACTTTTTGTGTGTGTTTTTTTTTTAGCATTGTATCGTGATATGTATAGTTATGAAAGCAAAGCTGTACCAAAGCTAATGAAGCAATATGTTGGAGATGAACCCACACAGAATCCCCTCATGTATATGGAGCTTCATAGCGTCTTTTTTTTTGGAGGTTTTATGGGTCACAACGTCCCTGTTTTTGTTTGCACTCACCATTCTCAGCAGCAGGAAGCGGCTGTCAGCAGCTTTCAGCATGAAAAGCTCTAAGATCCACAGTTCTCATCCTCACCAGCACCAAACAACAAAGTTAGTGACTAGCAAGTTAGCATAGTGTAGCATTAGTGGCTAAAGAGATATTTCCCTCAGAAGATAGTAAGGAGGAAAACAGACCCTAAAGAGAGTGAATATTAGACTTAGTCGTGTTAGACACAAACGTGACATATCACTGTTGTGCAAACAGGCAACTGGTAGCTAATATGTTCACCATATCAGTCAGGTTAGTTTGTGTTACTGTGTGAGTTTCAATGGAAGAAGTATTTGGATCCTTTAGTAAAAGTATCACACAATAACACAAAACAAACTAAGTGATCAAGGCCAGTTATAGACCAGCAGCTCCCATGTTGTGAGGTAAAATTACTGTTTTTGTTAATGGAGTCTGACAGCTTTGAACGGGGCGATATAATTTCTGTTTCTTATTAAAAAAGGATCTTACACAAAAAGGTCTCTCTATAGGAATCATATCCATAATGTTGTCAGATGCTTATAATTACAATATGAACTAGTCGGTGGCTAAAAACAAGCCCTTTCAGTGGACACACTTTGACAAATGCACCATTTGTTTACATTGCAGAGGCTGTTTACATCATTTAATCCCGCAGTTACCCTTTAAAAGGTGGCAATATGATAGTGTTGTGTTTACAGCTTGTTTCCACAAACTACAAGATTTAAGAAATTAGAAGGCCTGATTTAATAGTTGAAGGGCACAATTATTAATTCAAGGGAATAATTAAGTAATCAGATATGATTTATTTATTCAGTTGACTAATTTGTGGATGCAAATTATTCATAACAGGGTGCAATTTGCAAACTGACACGCAAGGAATTATTAAAAACTTCACTCTTCATACCTGGGGGGCTCTGTCAGATAGAAACTGGAGGAAAACTTGATCGCACAGTCATCTAGTTCCATTTTCACTCTCCAACCCACTCTGGCCTGACCCCAGATTGGCATCAAACAACTCAGTATGTTTTGTTATGATTGGACGACAAAATTGCATTGAAAAAAAAAAAAAAAAAATGTGTCGCCACATGCAGCGAGTAAATCCGTGTCATGGTCTTTCAGCACTTGTTTTATAAACATGTCAAGGCTTTGCTGTCACACTTTGAGGTGCACCATATCTAGAACAAACTATCACTTCATTATTTGCCAGCAGTAATACAGTCAAGCATGTAAAGTCAGGCACATAAATGCTGATTACAGATCTGTATCACCAGGAGGGTCATGCTAACGGACTTGGAGTAAGTTTTATGATCCTAATTACAGCCTTGTAGCTCCGGGAGGGTAATGTTCCCTAGCGTAGGGAAGCAACAGCAGATGTGTGGTGTTTCTCTATCGTATCTCATGTCTTGTAGTGCGATGTGCCTGATAGATGTGATTTATCTGGAGCAGGGGGAGAGAGAGAGAGGGGAGAATACTTCTCCCCTCTGACATTAACACCCAGCACACTTTTGGAGAACACGCACACCGCCACGTACACGCTCTGCCGTCTGTTCACAATTCCCAGATCTGACATTTTGTTTCCGCTGTTTCGCATTTTCTGAACTCTGTTGGAGATAATTCTCGCTCTCTTTCCCTCCCGCCTTCCCTCACATCCCAGCAGGGACACCACAAGGTGACAGCATCCATCACCCATCAACCATCACATATCATCTGCTGACTGGTGTCTCAGAACAAGGAGTCTTAAATAAAAGTCACATTCATTTCCAGGAATTGGACTTGAAACTTGTGTGTGTGTGTGTGCGCGTGTGCGTGTACTGCATGTGTGTCTGCATTTGGCTTATCACACCAATCAATGTGTGTTTTAGCCCCCTGATACCCTCATACACACACACACACACATGCAATCACAATCCCTCCTGTCCTCCTCGTCACATAGCTGTCAATTGTGTCATTGCTTAACCTCCATGTCTGCTTGCATACGTTTGCTCTTTTTGCTTCATTAACATGATCAATATAGTCAGATAATGACTTTCTGCATTACAGGATGAATCAAAGTGTGTATTCATAGTGTGTGGGCAGACAGTGCACAAGGGTAAGGAAGAGCGGCAACAGGAGAAGTGTTAAGCAATTCTTCCGGTATCACTCACATATACTTTACAAATTAGTATAAATGTTGTCTTTTTCATAAAAATGATTCTTATTATACTGTCAAAATGTCACAAAATCATACTTTTCAGTGTAGTTGACAGGAAGGCAAGCAGGACAACTGGACTGTCCAAGTGTCTTTGATGAGGAGGCTGCTATCCTCTGAGAGTATTACCGTGTTTTGTCTGTCTTAGGCAAGCTGCCCAGTTGAGACAACAACCCCCCTGACAGGCAGCATGTAGTGGAGAAAGAAAAAAAAAAAAAAATCTTATCCTCAGTGAGAAGCAGATGAACAACTGGACACTTCATTCAAAAACTGCATGTGAAGACGCCTGAGGAGAGCAGAGCAGACGAGAGGAGAAAGATAAGCGCCGAATACAAACATGACGGAGTGAAGCGAAAGAGAGAGCAGTGACACATGAAGGCTTAATTGGCCCTTTCAGAGAAAGAGGCAAACTATCACTAACCTGACATCTTTGGAGCAATACACAGTCGGGATCTGTACAACAGGCAGACTGACATAGATGCATACATAGACGCGTCACTCTGCATCCACTAAACCGACCACAAATATGACATTTGAAAGATGTGCATTATGACATTATTCACAGTAAATATGACTAATACAAACTGAAATCGCTACTCTCAGCTGGACCACATTATCATGTGCATGAGTTTATCTTGGGAAATGAATGATTAAAGGGTCAGTTCATGTAAAAAAAAAAAAATGTGAAGACAAAAAAGTTAGAGTTAGAGCTAGAGTTTTATTTTTTCATGGGGACTATTTCTTTGATCAAAAGTACTTCCAGTGACTACTATTTGCAGTGGGGTTGGGGGATTATTCAGAGTAACTGGGACGTGGTTTCTGGAAAGAGATGTGGCTGTTAAATATTTAAATGCAATTTTTCAATGCTGTGTGCACCGCAAACAAAATTCATTCACCTCCATTGTACTGGGGTAGTGGCAGAAGTTTCAGAGACAGATGTCTCAAAATCTGGCATAAATAAAACCAAAAATATCTCGGTAGTTAAATACTTGTAATACTTTAAAACGGACACATTCAGGACTGATGGGAAAAGCACTGGTTTGCACACAGGTCCTAATGCATATGTAACTAGCTGTTCATGTTATTCCTGCATGTTTTTGTTTGTGTATGTGTGTGTGTGTGTTCGGTATAAGTGTACGTTGTGTTTGTGAGGAACCCACTGCATCAGTTGGAAGGCCGCAGCAGTCTCACATCCAGGCTTGGAGATGGGGAGCTACCCGCAGGGATCACCTGCTCTTTAAAAACCCACAGCCACACAATCTCTGTCAGTGGAGCACGAACTCAACCCAGGTTTTGTGATTAGAGAAGGACTGAAACTGGGCTGGGATGAAACCGTTGAGTGAGAGAGAGAGAGAGAGAGAGAGAGAGAGAGAACAGAGAGATGAAATGACGAAGAGGTGAGCGCTGCACTGGTATTCCCAGATGTGTGGAAATGTGGAAATGGAAAGAAGATTAAAAAAAGAATTTGACATTTCACTGTCCCCTTTTCTACTAGAACGCCTACTGAGGGAAACAACATCACATAGCTATTTAAAAACACACCAAAATCCTTTTACATTGAAATTATCCAGAAAGAGCATACAGTATTTTTTTTTATTTTTTATTTCATACTAAATCAATTGCAATGTTGTTCGCAGCCTCGAGAGATTTAAAAAAAAAAAAAATCTGCTTTGCTCTCTCTTCTGTTTGATGTGTTGTATTTTAGACCCTCTTACTGCAGGGAGTTGCCTAACTAAAAATGAATAATTATTGCCTGTCAACCTCTACCTGTTCCTCTTATCCTATACTTGCATTCATACAGCCTGTTAGCCATCAGAGGCTGTGAAGACTCAGCTGAGTTACAAATGAATAGCCTTCGCTTCCTGTCCTATATTAAGGTCCTCCTCAATTCACTGGAGAATTACAATTCCTGAGAATATTCTCAACAGCAGGATAAATATAACTGTGGTTGTTCTTCTAATAAGCACTCAGAGCTAGAATGAGAGGATTGAGGAGAGGTGGTGGTGGAGTGGCTGGTAATTGGGGCTGGGGGGTGGGGGTGGTTGCTTCAAGAGAAAATAATGATGATGATGAGAGAAGTGATTTTTAAGTTTTTATACCTTAAGTTTTTTGTGGCACCTTGTGGTAAATGTGTTCATTATATAGGGAGCACAGTTCAAAAGTTCAGGTTGTTCAGATGCAGGCTTTGAACACTAATTGCCACTCCAAAATATTGTCTTTTTAGCAGACAGAAGCTGAAAACATGTGTACCGTTCAAGAATGTGTTGAATGATGCATGCATGCTAACATGCTGACAGTGGCAATGCTAACATGGTAATGTTTCCCGTGGTCACCATCTTGGTTTAGCTCAGTTTTGTTCAGTTGAGGCTGATCCGTTCCTCAAAGGAATGTCATTAGCTTTGTAGGCGTTTGGTCATGAACCAAAGCATTACACAAACTGAAATGTTGACCTGATGATGGCCCGGGTCACCAAAGTTATAATAATTGAGTGGGTCCCTGAGTGGGACATTCATGTGTACACCAAACTACAATCCGTCTGATAGTTGTTGAGACATTTTCTTCCTTTACGCCACAAATGTCAACCTCATGGTGGTGCTAGAGGAAAAATCAGGGGGTCACAAAAGTCATGAGTAGTGATCATCTGGGAACCTTGAATGTGCAGAACATTGTGCCAATCCATCCAGTAGATGTTGAGTTTTTTTTATAGGATAAGTGAAGTTTTGACTTGTTGCTGGCCCTTGATGAAGAGTCAGGGCATCACCAAAGTTACGATTATGTCGTAAGTTGTTGTAAGTTGTTGTAAATTGTTGTAAGTTACAACATTGCGATTCATCGTGTGGGGATACCTGTGGAAAATGTCATGGAAATCCAACCCGACGTTTAAGAAATAGTTCAGGCTGGTGGACCAACTGATTGAGCTACATACTGATCGACCGACATTGCCGTCCCTAGATCCATCAGGTCTTCAAGTTTCAAAGAAAAGAGGTGATTGTGCTTTCCTCACAGTTTTCATAACTACAATGAACACTTTCTACGTAGTGGACACTGCTCATCTAATGTGTGTTCAGTTATATATAATTTCACTTTCTGATTGGGTATTTTGTAGCCTCCGTTTGACAGGTCAGAATGCAGCTAAAATTGAACTTGTGATGATGCAGGTGGTTTAGCTTTCTGCTTGCTTGATGTAACCAGTGTGAACTATATGGTACAGTCAGGTACTGTCAGTATACACAAATAGCATCTATCCACCCCCACTTCACCTGTCAGTCAGTGACACAGTCCTCTAAAGCTCCTACATCTCAGTGGGCTCCAGTAGGCTCACAAAACTACAGCTGTGACTCCTTGGTGGCTTTCATCAAGGCAACCAGCTGCAGACATCCAGCCAATAATCTGCATACATAAATATCCTCATCATGGTTATACTGTACTCCCCTCGCTAGAGAAGAGCTGTGATTAAATTACACACCCAGACATGGATCGCTGTCATCCATCTTAGTGAAAGTCAGTGAGAGGAGCAGTAGCCTCACTGTGCAGTTTCTGGGATCCTCTTTGTCCCAGCATGGTGGAAACCCTCCAATCCAATCAGCTCAAATATCAACACAAATTAGCATTCATTAAAAACATTTCCACCCAGCATTGCCGTCTGCCTCAAGCTTCCAAAACATGACATTCTCCACTATTTAGCAGTAGCTCCTTAGTAAAGAACAAGCACAATCGTTCACTGCACACAAGAGTTAAACTCAGAAATAATTACCCAAGTCAATGGGTGCTACTATCTCTGTGATTGGTTGAGTGCTCAGGCGAAAGCTATTAAGTTTTTCTTTCTATTTTTTCCACAGGATTTCAATTAAAAGCCGTGTGAAATGGTGGGCCTATCTTTAAACGATAGACCCTCCGAAATCCCTTCTCGAGGGAGGACCTATTGTAGTGTCCTCATCAACACTCCAATTAGAGTTTGCCTATTATCTTTTATGATAAAAAAAAGGGTATTACCAGAAAAGCACCTTATCCTCCTCTCCTAAAATAACTCTTTAGCTTTTCACCCCATAATTCCATTACAGGAAGATAGTCATTCATCAATTAGAATGGTAATTTTCATTAATGACGACTGGTCTTACTGAATATTGAATAAATTGTCCATTCATTTTGGATCTCATGCTTTGGTTCAGTAATATCTCATGAATATAGTATGAGATATGAATACATATACTGGAATACCTGTGTGAAAATGCAATGGGCAATTGAGAGGGCGAGAGGAACATAGACAGATGGAATTGTGCGATGGTAATGTACCCTTAACAGATCATCCATATTGCAGTTAATATATTCATACCATGATTAGCTTAGCATTCTGTTTTCCAGAGACACAGAAACTAACAAATCATCCTTGTTATACCCAGTGTTTTCATGAATCTATTGTGACCCTAAATGGACCTCTAATGCACTTCCTGCTACTTAGTGAGCTTATTAAAAGCCAACGTTTACTGCAACAATTAAACCTCTCACCTCTCACAATTTTTAAGTTTGAGAGGGCAGCTCTTACTCAAGTATTTCACTGCATCCTTTGAATAGTTAATAATAGGAACTGATTAAATCACCTTCTACTGACACAGAAATCCAAATGTGAATGGAGCAACATAGCTTTTTTTTTTAAATACATCACTGTGACGCAGTAAAATAAAAAAAGAGTCATTCACTTTCAGAAACAAGAAAATCTGTGGGCATGCGTCTGAAAATGCCTTCCAAAAATGATAAAACACAACATAAAGCATTTGTTCAGAGGCCCCGAGGAAATATATTGAGAGTCATCCTGATGACAGGTGTGGCTTTTTTTAGTATTTATTGAGTCAATATGATTTAGAAATTGGAGGGTGCATCTAAAACTACACGGTTTAAAAGAATATGCTAACATCCTCCATGTTTTATCGGAGGTAAGTCAATACAGAGAGAAAGAGGCCAAACTGTTTGAGGAGAATGTGTCACGGAGGCAGCATGAGTCACTGCACTGGCGACTTTTTGAATGAGCAGAAATAGTTAGGGAGTCATGAAAGACAGCTGCCACCTCATATGCAGAGAATGTCCTGAGACTCATACACACCACATCAAGGGATGTGTGTTATCGGTCGTGACACATGCTGCTTATTTGTTTGTCTCCCGTAATGTGCTGCACAACACTCTATTCATCAGCCCTGATTTTCCCTGTAGCAAGCAGGTCTGTGTGCATGTGTGAGGTGTGTGTGTGTGAGGTGTGTGTGTGTGTGTTTATGTGCGTGTCCTGCTGAGCCACCAGCCAGGGTGTTTATTGGTCCCTCAGAGCAAAGGTTCCCAGCCTCATTTCAGGCAGTTTGACTGTGCTTTCTGCAATGTCTTTACTGCAGCCTGTGATTTCCTAACCCAGACTCACATGCTATCCACAGAGCAAAAATATTCTCCTCACACAAAGCCAAAGGAGGTTAGTGGCAGCATCATTTCTGGACTCCTTTGGCTTGATGTTTTTGTTGGACATGGTTTCAATATCTGATTGTACATATTGTTGTTTTCCCGCTTTGCCTGTTGATGCATTTATTTAGAGAAAAATACCATTTTAGCACCTGATAGCTATCTTCTTCTTTACAGTTCTTGCTTGCTGGGTTTGAATTACATCCAGATCAAAAAGCATTGAAATACAAAATCCAAACCAACGTATCTGTTTTTGAAAATCTGATAAAAATGTGAGTAAAATTCAATTTTCACACCTGTCACTTGATGCACCCTAGCGTGATCAGATGATAAATGTTGCATTAAGACAAGCGCTGGCTCAGCCCATGACCCCTGTGACACATCGCCGGTCCAACCACACATCTATCCATCAGCTGCGTGATATGGTTCTGCTGCCACCGAGAGAGAAACACCTTCCCCACCTGTTTCTATTTCCCTTTGCTGGTGATGGAGGCAGGAGAGCGAGGAGAGTCTGAGGTGGAGGCGGCTTTGGGCTGAAGATGTACTAATGGGGAGAGAGTACATTCTCCCACACATCCATTCCCTGTGCTGTCAAGGAGCATCATAGTGGAACACTGACAATGGGAACCTCGGTCCCTCCCCACCCCGATCACCTGCTGCTCCTCCATCTGCTGCAGCCAAACAGCCTCCTGCTTCTCCTGTTTATCCCCCATCCACACATCCATCCATACATCCGTTCAGTCATCCATCCTTGCCAAAAAAAAAAAGAGAGAAGTTGTGATCCAGAAAGAAGTTGTTGTCTTCTCGAGAGTAGCAACCAGTTGTCAGAAAGCTGATATTGTTAGTATGAAACCCTTCAGACAGTAGTGCAAACTTTTAAAGGCTCTGCTGCAGCTGCCTCTGGATCAGGGTGCTTACACTGGAAGAGAATGTGTGATTTGGCCCTCATGTACATAAAAAAAAGATGAAATGTCATCAAGCCGGGTTCTTTTCAGCTACAACATTTGCATTCATTTGCTTCCATCTGAAGCAAATGAGGAGGAGAGGGAGACTGGGTCAGCAGATGGAAGTTTGTGTGTCAGCAGAGAGGAGGGGGCTGTCTAATTCTGATAAAAATATCACAGCGATGATGCCTCTAAGGAACAGGAGAAATGTGCATCCTCCAGGGAAGAAATAACAGGATTAGTGTTTTATTGAAACACATAAACATGCAAAAAAAAAAAACCTTCATGATACCCACAGCTTGTGAACTGAGTAGCCTGGAGGACTCCAAAGAACACATAGCATTTGTTATGGGTTTGCCCGTAGAATCTGCTCTAAAAACAATCTGGGTCTTGCTCTTTCGATATCGTAACATCAGGTGCAGTCAGGGCTTCGTTTCATCACAGCCCCTTACGAGCGAGTGTAGTTTTTGGTGAGACCGATGTGAAGCTACAGCTTGTCTAAGTACATTGACTCCTTGAAGAATGTACCGTCTCGGCCTCGATGGGTCTGATGAGAGTCTTGAAGTTTCTCAGTGTCTCTGCAGTGGCTGTGATCGGCTGCATGGCTTCAGTTATCGTCCATTAAGTCCAGGATTCAGGGATCTAACACAGCGAGAGGGAGCACACAGGAGAGAGAAGCCATCAAAGAATATCATTACAGTCAATAGGGCCGTGTGTGTGTGTGTGTGTGTGTGTGTGTGTGTGTGTGTGTGTGTGTGTGTGTGTGTATTTGTTGAGTGGCACTCATAATATCAGGTCTAATGAGCATGATGGGAAGAATTTAATATTATGACTTCAGGTGGTCGCTTTTCGACCAAAGCAAATAGCATACTTGCACATACTTGGTTACTCATCCTCAGATGCAGAGCTTTAATTTTCTCATGAATAATTTGCATTAAAACAACTCCCTTTTCAAACAAGCATCTTGGATTTTATGATCGAAAAATTCCTAATCCATTATTAAAAAACTCCCACCAAAGCGTGATTAAACATTTATATCAACCCAGTGAAGAAAAATGCTGTTGTTGTTAATTCTGGATGTCACACACACACACCATCTCAGCTCTAATACTACATCATGTTATGTATTCTAGCTCCTGTAATGCAGTTTAATCATAGTAGAAGAGTTAACATAACTGATATGTTTACACTGGAGTATTCTCAGAGGGAAAAGAGAAGTGCTTAAGATGATGACAGGGCTGGCAGATGTAAGAAAACCAGATGGTTGTGTTTATCTTTAGTCTTTGTGTCATTTTGCCTGGTAGAGATAAATAAGTCTGGTTTGTCTGAGGTCACCTCTCCTGACTGCATCTGTCTGAACTCTTGCTTTGTGTTATTTTGGAGGAGAAACAGTCAAACCGATGCTCTTTCCCTAAGGTTAGTCTCAGTGGTACAAGGGTAAAAGCACCTTTTGTTACACAGTGCTGGCGCACGCGCACACACACACACACACGGGCTACAGAGGAGCATTGACAGGCATAAATGCCCTCAGTTTGACCTGGGAGCATCGCTGCCATGCAGAGGGTGTGTGACAGCCTCACTGAGCCCTCTCCTATCACACACGCGGATCCCTGGGCAACACACACCCAGCTGCAGGCACGGATATACACACAGGCACATGCAGACGATTTCAGCGCGCACACAAACAAGACTTACAGCAATATGTGGGTCTGTGAGGCTGCACTTAGGCACAACAGTGATTTGAGCTAAATGCTAATGTCAGCATGCTACTGTAACATGCTGATAGTGACAATTTGAACATGCTGATGCTTAGCAGGTAATGTTCACCATGTTCACTAATTTAAAAAAAAGAATTAAATAATCTGAAAGCTCAAGAATCACATAAATTATTACAGATCATCCAGTGGGTAACGCGAAAGTTGGTGCAAAAATTCCACGGCAATCCATCCAATATCTGCAAAGGTATCTTAATATGTCAACCTACTGGTGGCAAGAGAAAAAGAATCACCAAATCAGTAGGATTCATCCTCAGGGGACCATGGATGTCTGTACAAAACTTTGTGACAGTTTGTGTCTTAATTGTCGCTATATGTCAGTCAGATATTTCTTCCATCCAATATTTGTCAGTATTTCATTTGATTTATTTTATTAATCTTAAACCAGAAAAAGGGCCATTCCTCATTTTTTTTATACCTGCTGCAGCTAATAGAACCTCTGGAAAGTTTTCTTCTTTTTTTTTTAATAGAGATGCATTCAGTAGTTTATTGTTGTTATTAAGGAAACCCTCAGTCTTGGTTGATTTGAGTTGTTTGAGAGAGCTTTTAGCAAACTATGTGATGGAATAATAATAATAATCTGAATAAATGGGTGGATGGAGAGCTTTTTTTTTTTTCTTGCAGCTGACTAAAGAACAGAGATTTAACATTCTCAAAAAGGTGGATCACTTCAGTAATTCCCTAGTCATTTCAAGGTCTAAACGTGTCATCACTGACAAACCCATTCTCTCTGGCTCTGTTTTTTTTTTTTTTTTTTTTCTCTCACCGTCCAGATGTTGAGTGTGATGAGCAGAAATCTAATGAATCTGCTGGTTATTGCAGTGCTAATGGTTGTGGGGGTCAGAGGCAGGTGTGCTGAGGAGCTGAAGCCATGCAGAGCAAATGTTTGGTCTCCGGTTCACACAAGGATGAGTCAACATGACCGGAGAAACCCGCTGGACCTTTCTCAAACATCGCTGGCTCTTTCTGTGTATGTGTGTGTGTGTGTGTGTGTGTGTGTGTGTGTGTGTGTGTGTGTGTGTGTGTGTGTGTGTGTGTGTGTGTGTGTGTTGGAGGAAGTGGGATGTGGGGGTTGTGTATAAGTACGAAGGACCTTGAAATATTGAAATGCAGTAAAATCTCCTCCTATATATGACACTCCCTATCCCTATTTTTAAAAGCTAATATCAGGCTCCATTGGCTAAATTTACAGATAACGCCACAATTTCCTATGAAAATAAATGCACAGCCTCAGAGTTTAATACCAGTAATGTCTCGCATCTGTCTGAGAACACAGCAAATATGGTGTTTGTGAAATACTGATGTGACCTTGTCTGAGTCTGAGTGCTCGTGCATATAAGCGTGTAGTTAATAGTTGCAGGTTGGCATGTGACACACAGCTTTGTCTTCATTAGAACAACATCAGGCCAGGCACCATCCAGCACAATGGCTTCATTTAGCCCGGCGATCTGCTGAGAGCTGCTCTGCAATAACACGGGTCAGGACCTGAGTGGGAGCGAACCGTCACACTGCCACCGCCCTCTTCCGTGATGAAAGACGCTGTCAACGATCCCCTTTTTTGCCGCGCTAATCTACGTTGCTAATACACCCTTCTCCATCCCTTGCTCTAAGCTTTCTCTCCTCGCTCTACTCCAAGCTCTGCCTCTCTATTCTCCGTCTCTGTCTCCGTGCTGCATTTTTACTCTCGCCTCTTTTCCTGATCTTCTGTGCTTAATCGTTCTTTTATTCTGCAATCTTCCCTTACACACTTTCCCATCTTGTTCTCTATCCCTTCTTCAAGCTTTTCGTGCTTTTGCTTCCTCTTTCATTTGCGTTCATTTTTATTCAGCCTTTTTAAGTCTCTTTCTCTATCTGTTTTCTCAACTCCTGTAACTTTTTCTCACACTTTGCTCTGCTGTGCAAAAGAGAAAAATGTGTTTCAACAAATGTTTCGTACTTATGCGCAACTAGCTTGTAGTTTTCTTGGCTATTTCCATTTAGTTCAACTTTCTACTTATTTCAATTCAGGGACAAATTTACACAGTTACAGGGCTGCGCTGTAGATAAAACTAAACTAGTACACATCAAAGTTTCATGTAAAGTAGAGCAAGTCTCAAGTCCTTGAGTCAAGTCACAAGTCAACATGCAAGTGTTTTAGGTTTCATAATGCTGACCATTACAATGACACCGCTTTTGAACAGTTTCCTGTCAAAGCTGTGCTGATAGTATTATTTTGTATGTACTATGTAAGACCTGTCTGCACCTGTACCTAACTAATTTTTTTATTGACCAGGGATTTTACCTGTTCGATAAGTTATTGTTAATGCAGAAGTTAACGCAATTCTATCGTTTTTTTCCCCCAACAGTGTATAAAGTAGTCAGATTTAGCAACATCCGAGACAGCTACAACGTTCAAATGTTCCTTATTTGCTATCTTGCCAATTTCAAAGGGTCAAAATCAAAGAGCAATTTGACCCTTTGAAGGAAATCTTTTTTTTTTTTCACCATCAGTCCCTCTACTGACGACTTCATCCTCTAATCCTAAAATACATTTGCTGCTAATCCTTATGTACATTACTTTTGCTAAAAATTTGAATGCAAGACCTGTGCTATTGCTAATTTTACTAGTCTATGAAAAAGATCTGACTATGTCACACTGTAGAGGTAACATGGTAATTTCCAGCTGTAAATAACATTGTATCTCAGTCAGTCAAACAAATGCTAGTTTTATGGCTGTAAAAATGTCCTGACTGGGTTTGTTTTGGACTAGAAGCCAAACATACAGCTTTAGACTGACAAAGTAAGTGGAGTGGTCAGACGTGATGTATGAATCCCCTCTCTGCTGCTCTGATATGATATGTCCGGTCTGAAAATATCAGTCCTTTTCTCTACATTAATTACTCTGACTGCCTGTCATATGATTTTGTGCTGTGTGTGAGACATCTATCATTGTGCATCTTTTTTGCATTTCTGTGTATGTGCATGTCTATGATTGTGCACAGATGCATCAGGCAGGATTGTTTCTACTCGCTGATGGATAAAATGGTTTTACTCCAGATAGTAGCTTTCATAGAGATTTATGAGGAAGCACACGCGGACACACACGTGCGCGCGCATGCACACACACGGACACACACGGACGCAACACACACACACACACACACACACACACACACACACACACACACACACACACACACTGACACTTGCAGAGATGTGTGGGCTTGAAAGGAAACCTGGGAATGGAGAGGGGACGAAAGGCAAAGGAGATTGGAGCAGAAGGCAACCTGTGAGCGACTAAGATATAAACAGGTGAATGATTTTCTGTTCGCTCTCAGATTGTTTTCTCATCTCTCAGACTGGCCCAGTCCTTAGAGAGATGGGCTAGGACTACAGTCCCTCACTAAGCAGCCTTGGTAGACTATCTGGCACAGACATATAGCTCAGCTACTGTTGCTCCTTCGTGCGTTGCTGGCCGCCGTGCGCCACTGGCCAAGCTGTTAAAATGCACAGCCTTATTCTCTGCTCTGAATCGCATTAGCTCTGGGGCTGTCGTAAACTGATACAAGCAGCAGCCCTTAAAGATACAAACACTCTTGAGGAAGAATACGCTTTGTGTGCACACATAGTTCTTCACTTATGCACACACCCACACACATACACATGCACAATTACTCACGCATACACATGATTTGGCAACACACAACTGCATGCAAAAACATGAGCAGTATTTTGGAGGAGCGAATGCTCTGACCTTTGCAAAGATTCATCATTTTTCCTCGAAGCGCTTTTGTTTTTTCTCCATTTTCCATTCCATTTGGCCGGGTGAAATAAAAAAATACAGTAAAGGGAAATTTGCAGTGAAATCCAGGAGTTGTTTCTATATATATATATATATATATGGCTAGCAGATCGAATCAGTTACTAGACGGTATGGACAATGAGATTGCCAGGCAAACACCTGCTGCAAGTTCAGCTACTGCATAGACCAAACAATATCTTTCTTTTCCTGAACGATTCAGAGAGTGTGGAAAAGAGGAGACGTGCTGTACAACATCATGAAACAAATCCAGCTGGTGTGAGTGTGTGTGTGTGTGTGTGTGTTAGGTGGCAGATTTGACGTCATGTTAAATAAAAGTTTGATTATACAGCTGCAACTACATCTGCTTGCACTTGTGTTTATACACTGCTCACAGCATGTGGTTTTGCATGTGTGTGGAGCGTATGCTTTCTTGCATATAGTCAGTAAATCCTTTAAAAAGTCTTAAGTGTTTAATCTTTTATGTGTTTCTCAATTAGGACTCCACCTCAGGGATTACATCTGCTTAGAGAAAAATAGATGTTTGTTTCCAGGTAAAATCAGAAACTACCAAGTACAAGATGTTTAAAGAGGGATTTGTGTTGGGAATGAGGCTTTCTTCTGTCCTGTCTACAGGAAGCCACAGTGAAAAGACTAAGTGAACAAACAGGCTGAGACAACAGCCAGCCTTTCAGACGGAGTGGCAGTGACACCTCTCTCAGCTAGTCTCCGAGCTGTCAGCCCCGACTAGGCAGTCACCTCCCCCCTCTCCATATCATTGACTTGCCACTGACTTAAAAGCACTTTTGCCAAGCCCCTCTGAAATGATGCATTGTGCTGGAGGAGTTATCATAGAGGACAATATTCTCCTGAAACACAGTGTTTAAGTGGACCTGAGAGAAAGGAGCTGGCTGCTTCACTTTCTCTCTGTGGTTGCTAGGTTAGTTCTCCACACAGAATCACTGGGGCCTTTATGGGCAGCTGGCACCCCCTCAGTCCCCTGCCTCCGACTGCTCCCTGACTGTGTGTATGAGAGAAAGGGTGGGCGGCAGAGAGAAAGTCATTCCTCTCACTCAGGGTGGCGTGCTAGGACTTCCAATGTATCTGCCACCCCTCGTGCCCCCTTCTCTCCACTGGCGTTCCCACAAGTGCGGCTGACGGCTGGCTCCTGCGGACCTGCTCTCTGCCTATGACCTCAATCCGTCTCGTTAAACCATAATTGGAAATGAGCTAGACATTTACCTCTCTGGATATATATCTGTGAACTTGCCCTCCTCTGGGAAATCTGTACCTGTGTGCCCCTCGTGCTAAATCAAAGGCTGGGATTTCTCACCTACAGCTAGAATCATTTAGGCAGATCTGAGTCGAGGTGAAGGTTTGCACTGTCACAGAGAGATATTTCAAAGAGTTTGCCCCTAGGTACTATTTTACAGCTCCAGAGACAGAGGGGCAAAATGACACTCGCTTACAACACTGTATTCTTTTAGATGACAAATTGAGGTGGGATACCACACCCTGCATTGTAAGTGTTTGCCATCATAAATCATTGGTAGAAATGATGTGTAATCAATGCTTACTGGTTTACTGTTCATTCCGTGACAGTAGTCAAGCTGCTGCTCAATATTCTGCTGCACTGCATATTACATGAGGAGATGTCCCATTGCTCGAACAAAGGGTATTCTCATTGCCCTGGAGGCAACACTAATACAAAAAAGCAGATACTGCAGTATTAGACTTCTGCATGTTAATGTTCATTAGGTAATTTGTGCTCAAGTGGGTTTGTGTTTTAATAAGTGTGCGCTCTTGTGTCATGAATGCCATGAACAGGCAGTTACTGTACACACACACACACACAGGCACACACTCTCTGACACTGTCTTTCCCCAGCACTTTCAGACTAATCCAGTATACACCTGCAGACTGACCGCCTCCACCAAGAAGATCGATGGCAGTGTCCTTGGAACTAAAACCACAAGGTCAGCTTTCCCTATCTCTCTCTCTGGGATGTGTGTATATGTGCACTATATGCAGCTTGTTCAGTCATGCTTATATGTGCATACACAAGCCACTGCATGCCATCTACATTATGTGACAGAGTGCATGTGTGTGTGTGTGTGTGTGTGTGTGTGTGTGTGTGTGTGTGTGTGTGTGTGTGCACTGATATATTAACAGGGAGTTTTCTCTTTTGCCTTTTTGTGTGCACCACTTGAGAAACACACATCTATTTTGTAGGCAACATACACACACATTTCATGCAAATGAAAACAATTACTAAATATAGTCAGAACATTATGGAGAGAATATTGCTGTATTGCTTAACTCAAAATGTGGAAAGAGTTGTGGTGGAAATTGCCAGCAAGCACTCAGCAGTGGTGTTGAATATGAGAATCTCTCAGTGCTAACTCACTATTCTAACATTCAGCAAAAGAAAACAAAGATTCAACTGGCTGCTTCTTCATTCTTCAGTCTTCCATTCCATGTGCTGAAAAAGCTCTTAAACATCCACCTATAGTGAAAAAACAAAAACCACAGTGCGTAATTGGCAAACAGTGAATTTTTTTCATGGGCACAAACATAAAACAATGACTTATTTATCTTGACTCTGAACATCAAAGAACACTGCTTTCTATCAGGGTGAAGCACCCTGAGATGAATCTCATGCTTGAATAATAATAAGCACATTTTTCTAAATATACAGACCTGTTTATCCCCATGGCTGAAGAAAATACATATTTATATGCACATTTCCGTGCACTCATTCACAGTGCATGATGAATTTATATCTAATCCATATTTTGTCTTTATTATTGTTTAGGCCATAAAGAATCCTATTCAGCCCAGCAAATCACAATATAAGCCACAGTGTGAGCATTATCAAACAGGTCGAGTCAAATAAAGCTATGATTGGTGTGTGAAATGAAATTTATGTTTGCTCCCTCAGCACCTTTACTGTCTCAGAGAGCATAGCATATCCCGGGCTGTGTTTCGCCAGAGGGGAATAGTTTGTATGGGTATGCGATGGTGGTTGCATATAAATGGACTTTTATCATATCTTAGCTCTCTCATGGCCCCTTCGTCATCTCAGCTAGTGGGCTGCAATCCACGAGCACAAGCTGCTATACAGCATTGCTAGTTCGGTTCTAATAACAGTAAACATAAAAATATGTCAGGCTATTAAACTGATCAAAATTTAATTGACAAATTTATTTGTATTTTATGAATAATCATAAACCGTGGACGATAATGACCACGAAGATCAAATCTCCCGCCTCCTCCTTGTAACAAGAGCCTCTGCGCTCTCCTGAAGTCAGCGACTGACCTATTTAAGCCTCATAATGATGATGAGGCTGCTAAACTAATGACCATTTCCCCATTGCATTAGAAAGTACTTCCCCTTAGTGTGATGCAATGGCGTCGGCTAAATGCATAAGCCACCATCAGTTGTCTGACACACTCAGAGTCATCCACCCACACAGTCCAGCAGGATGTAGTCAGAGGGCCACTAGGAATGAGTCACTCAAGATCATTCTAAATGTAATGAATATGAATTAGCCTTTCTCTCTCTCTCATCTTACTGTATATCCCGCTCTGGAGACGTCTTGTCTTTTGGCCAAAAAATGTTTTATGTTTCCGATAGAGAGTGAACCCAGAGACGAGAGGGAGATGGAGAGGATTAGAGGATGATAACTGGAGGAAAGGAGATGCCTCTCGTCTTTCCCCCTTTCTCCTCTTTTTTTTACTCCTTGCAGCAATGTTAACGTCATAGGAAGAAACAACTCACCCAGCATTCATTACGGAAAGTAAACATAAACTTTTTTGTTTATTCATGCGATGACGTATAAGTATTATTCCACATAACGCACTGGCAAACTGAAGAAGGCAGATGCTGGTGTGCCCTGTGTGATGGGATACTTGTACATCACTCTGTAAATAAACAGTACATTCAGTATCAGTGATGGCGCTGTCTGTGATTTGTGGATTGTATCTGATCTGCCCATGAGACACTGTCACTGTCAGTCTGTCACTGGTCTCTCGGTTTCCTCGCCATATTGACAGCTGATCCAAAACCCGCTCATCCAGATCCCTTCGACAGAGCCGAGCATCACAGACGTGGACAGTCACACAACATGCAACCGAAGCGACGCAGATTGTCAGAGCTAGTGGAGCAAACAAGAGAAGCCGGACCCAGATTAGTCCATTTTGATCTGTTTAGGTGCTACTCAGGGGAATACAAGTGGGCCCATATGAGCCGATGACACATGCTTGAGTACAAGGGCAGTGTTGACAGAAGCTACCTCTTACTACACCCCTTAATCAGCAGACAGATGACGAGGACTGGTGAGAGGAAGAGAGACAGTGTTGCTTACCAGAGCTACACTTACTTCCATATTTTGGGAAGTAGATGGATGTCTTACCTGGAGTTGGCTGGAGGGACACATCCATTTTGTCTTTGTGCATTCAGTGGAGAGATTGGTATGGAAATAGGATGGTCTGAACCCCCCGCCCACCTCATTTCAGAAAAGAGGGGAGGCTGTATCCCATGATTTTTGTAACCTTCTGAAAGTGACAATACAAAAAGCACGCCCTCTCCAAGCGGTAATTGGCCAGGTGTGTGGAGACGAGAAAGAATGAAGGATTTGAACTTTCTCTTTTGTCATCCTTCACATTACAACCATTTTTGTGTGTACAACCAGATGTTACACCACGCCTGTTGAAAAGTGTGGGCTGTTCTGCCTGAAGAATGATCGTGTCTGGCCTTGATGGCGACAGGTTTTTCACCCTGCCTTTGAGTGTGTATGCATTCACACATGTTCGCAAACCTGTCAAGGAAAAAACACACCCTCTGGTGGCTCCAAAGTTGTTGTATTTACATGTTATATCTAGTGTCTTTTAAGTTACAGGTTCATCTGGGAATCACCTGAGTTTTGTTCAGTGATGGGAGGGTGGGTGAAGGTGCAGCTTTATTGTGAGGGCAGGACTTCTGTGTCGACTTTGAAGTTTTGGCAATGCACTTTTCACAG
This sequence comes from Seriola dumerili, assembly GCF_002260705.1. NCBI lineage: Eukaryota > Metazoa > Chordata > Actinopteri > Carangiformes > Carangidae > Seriola > Seriola dumerili. Next base: position 6,681,669 of record NW_019174266.1, read on the forward strand.
AGCTGGACTGAGTTAGAGAAGTCGTGTAATGAGTAATGTGACTAATTACTCGAGTAAATAGTAAGGTAATTATCTTCATACACTCACCCAGGAGAGCCATCTCTGTCTCCGTGTCTGCCTCTTTACTCAGTTGCACCCATACAAACAAGAGGGGCACCCTGTGAGCATCATAAACTCACAGTTTCCTTCCTGTCTTTGAAACAGGTGGTGTAGCAGAGGACAGTCTGTCCCACCTTCCCTGATCAGTTTCTCCCTTTATACTAACCATTACTTATTCCCTTCAATCCCAAATGTTCACGCAGTCTCAGTCCAGACCACTGGGACAGTACTGCGAGCGTATTTCCCTGACGGGAGCCATCTGCCTGCTTCTCTCCTCCTGTCATTAGCCCATCTCTGAGATGATTCCCAACACATATCATTGGCTGCAATCTGTCTGTCTGCCTTTACCGCCAACCAAACATCTGAACAGCCGTACTCTCTGATGGGTGGAGGGCTGGAAACTTCTCCTGCCCGTCTGCCTGCTCTGCTATACCTCCCTCTGTTTCTCCGAATTCCACCTCGTCATCTTTCCCCGTCTCTAGTCAAAAAACTTCTTTTGATTTGTTTCATCCTCCACAACGTCATCTCTGATGCTGTTCGTATCTATATCTCTCTGTGGCCTTCTCAGCTTGATTCTTCCTCCACCCGCCTCCCCCCGTCACCCTCCTCTCCATTTTCATTCCTGCTGGCATGTTGCAGCCATATATTCGCTTGTTCCTGCGAGGGAGTGAGCGATGTGCGTGTCGCCCACGGTGGCAGAGGGAGCAGCAGAGCCTAACGTGAACATACGCTGTGAGAGCTCCCATTTATAACGCCTTCTCCTAATGAACAGCACGCTGAATGCAACACGGATGCAATTAACTTCAGGAACTCATTTTCGTAGGGATAAACAAAAGTGCTTGCTCTCACCATAAAGTGGAAAAGTCAGAATAGATGCGAATGGGCCACTGGCAAAAAAAAAAAAAAATTGGAAATTGAACTTCCATGCTAAAGAGGCTAGCACTTGGACTGTGGTACATTTTCTAGTCTCCGGCTCCAGGCCTGGCAACCTGAAGCTGGGGGAGTCACAGCCAGTTTTGCCATCTGCATCTCTAACCTCTCAGTGTGTGTCAGCAGGCAGGTTTGGACCTCCTTTCTTTGCTCCACCATCTTTGCCATGTTACCTCCATCCTGCTTGATCACATGTGATTGGATCAAGCACTCGTTGTTTTAGCTGACGGTTTGGAAATGAGCTGAATCACTAATTCCCCCCTTGCTGTTGCAGGACAAAACAGAAAGAAAACTTGCCATTTGTAAAAATGCTACCAACAGCACAGACAGGAAGTGTACATGTGTGTGTGTGTACATGTGGTCAGAAAATGAATGAGAACACAATTAATCCTCAATTTTCAGAGCTCAAGTCAGCTGTCCTACCTTCCCCTCCTGCTGCAAAAAAAAGAAAAAAAGAAAATGTACACAGTAAGGAGGCATCAGCAGGTTAATTAGCAGGAAGAATATGGTCGGGGGCTTGGAGACAGTAGAGACAAACAGGAGACACTCACTCTCCTTGGCCCCTCTCCTCGCTGGCAGATGCTGCCGCCGCCAATGCTACGACCCCACTCAGCACACTTCTGGAGAGAAAAAAAAAACAGACATTTGGAGGGACAGGGAGACAGTTGGAGCTAAAGCAGCTTTGGCCATATAGTAAATGGATGACTAGAGAGATTTTATCAGCCCCCAAAAAGGAATTTGTCTCGCTGTCATTTATGCCCATAAAGCTCCTCAGTGGTGGAGTGTTGGTCTATGGAGCCATGTCCATATGGCCGACTTGCTTGGAAAGGCACTATAGTGAGAGACAGAGAGGCTCTCCAGAGGACCTGTCTTTCTCACTGAGCTGTGAGGCTGCAGGATCTCAAGGTCATTCAGCGGAGAACAATAGCACACGACAGGACAAGAGAATATTAAGTGATAGAGCGTCGGTATCAGTCCACAGTGACAGGTGGGGGGTGTAGTTTTCACAGTGCTGGTTATGAGCTATATTGTGAGCTATTGTAAAAGCAACAAGTTAAAGACAGAATATGCAGCAAGACTGAATGTTGTCCTTAAGCTGTGCAATGTAGCTCAACCACAACCGCGTCCTACTGGGATGTGGGCGGCGGGCGGGTGGAGGTGCAGGTCTTTGATAGAGTGGCTTCATTACCTCGAGTGAAGGGCAATCAGGCTTCATGTAGAGAGAGAGAGAGAAAGAGAGAGAGAGAGAGAAAGAAGGAAATATCAGAATATGTGTGATCTGTATTGCTTCATTGGACTACATTGCCAACTAACCAGCAGACACAATATAATTTGCTGTCTGCAGGTGCAAAGAAAGTAAACCAGTGACATGCTACCCACCTTATAAAAGAGGAGGTTATCCTCATTATGAAATTTGCATACTCTTTGCATACTCTTTAGTTTAATTAGTTTTATACATCTTACAACCTTATGGGTTGAAATGTTGTATCAATAAAAAAAATGTTTTGGGAGCTTGCTTTTCCACTGTATAATTTTTTTTCCTGCACCTGTTTCCAAAATCTAGTGCTAGCAATTAATCCATAACCGTGATCTTTCCCTAAACCTTATAGTGTTTTAATTGCATCACCATCCCTAAACCGTATCTTACTCTAGTTGCCATGCCTAGATATTCTTATAGAAAGAAGCCATTGTAAAACATTTGCATTGAATGCTACACATTTTGTCAGTGAATGTAGTCCATTGTTTTGCAGAATCGTCAGACATCAGCGTTCTGCCTGGCGACAGGGGTTGGATTAAAAATGTCGGCCTACGACCAAAACAACAATTATTCTACCATGACAGATCAACTTTTCATCTTGACACTGATCCTATCTCACTGTCCTGAGCTTCCTTTCCGGCAAACAAGAACTGATGCTGTTACCGGCATTACCATCCACAACTGTAAAGGTTCTGATTACATTATCATAGACATACACACACACACACACACACACACACACACACATATATAAAGTGGAAAAGTAAAGCTATACCTCCATGGAAGCTTTGTCGATGGAGTAATGGGCTTTCCTGATGGCAAGGGACCATAATACCCTCTAAAGAGGTTAGAGCTGCAGACTGAAGAATGAAGAATATAGTGCTGAGTGGGGGATGGGAAATACCAAGACAGACTGTGAAACACCCAGAGACTGGCTTCAGTTTAGCATTTATGATAAATTGATGTCTTTGTCTTTCTTTTCTCTTCCTTGCTTTTAGTCTCCTTCTCTGCTTTCTCCATCCTTACCAGTAAAAAGGCAGCTCACTTGGCATACTCATTGCAGAGTAATGATCTGTCTATCATTGCTCGGCCACTGGCCACAACTCATTCAACTGGAGAAGCAGTAGGACGTAGGAGGAAGGGGGGTGGGGTGGGGTGGGGTGGGGTGATCTAATGGGAATAATCAATGCTACTATATCTGATGACTTCATCCGCTCCGCCTGTTTTCTTTGATTTTACAGTGCATAATTCCAGCAGTGAATACAGTAAATACAACAGTGAATCAATAAGACAATAAACCATGTTGAAGAAGGTGCTGTGGTCAGTTGAAGGGCACACTTGGGCAGAGTGTACACTTGAAGGATACAAGCCCGGGCGGGCCGGGAGAAAGCGATATATGGAGGCGTTCTCATCTCGGCTGGTCTCACGCTCTGCTGAACATCATCAGTGTAGAATTACACCTCAAACTGAATCAACACACAGCACACTTTCCAGGTCCTCTTTCACCTGCCCCGCTATGTACCTGCGGTGTTTGTCATTATCAGAGAACAGAATGAAACTCATCTGCGGCAGATAACGTCCAAATGAAAACTCACTGGCCAGACGAGCATGAAACATGTTTTCGGCTGGGAATGAAGCAGAGTCATGACGCCGGCTAGACGTCCCTTCTTCTTTGAAACTAACTTCACAATGAATCAAAACAAAGTGAGTCAACACGGACAATATCAAATCCAAATCTTTTCGGAGGGGCTTTTTTTTCTGTGTGAAGCAGGATGTCCCTAACAAGGCATGGCATTTAGAAAGAATAATAATAGTAACCTACTGTGTTCTTGTGAATCTCAGGCCTGATGCAGCACAATTCCATTAGCCGTCCTCCTCCAGCTGAGAGCTCTCTGTCTGTCATTCATCACCGGCTGAAGCACAACACAGTAAGAACAGCAATGAAAATTAACTTTCCCCCGCCACACTCCTCCATTCGTATGTCTCTCTCTTTCCCCTCCCCAACTTTCTCTGTCATAATTAACCTCTAATTCCTGCAGTTTCTATTCCATGTGTGAATAACAAATGGGAAATAGTGTCTGCCCATGACATCTGGCCACAAGCTGCTCCCTATTGATACTACAATTACAAAGGGGAGGGCTGAATATCAATACCAACAGCACCAGCTCCAGTTCAACCCACTGAAACAGTAGCAGCTTTTTTTTAAATTTTTTTATTTTTATGAAAGTTTCATTTCAAATGGCTATTTTACAGGGGAATGACTCACTTCCATTTTTGTAATGCTCATGCAGGATACCTCTGTCTGTGGGAGGAGCATGCAAAGTGTATTTTCAGCTTTGCGCCGTGTGGAGTCACCTTGTTTCTCCATGCAAAAGAACACGCAACATCGTGAAACTCACTTGCTCGTTTTTATTACAGTCTCGGAATTCACATTTCCTCACTGTTCCTCACTCTCTCTCTCTCTCTCTCTGCTTCTTCTTTCTCTCCTGCTCGCCATCTCTCACCATATCTCTCTATCTGTTCCCTGTCTCATCTTTTACCTCTCTGCGGCCTCCGTTTGCAGTTTGAGTGACAAATTTGGTTCGTGGTTCAGACAGTGATAGGCTGGCTCTATTTCGCAGGTTTCAGTCTATTTCAGTTGGGTCATGACTCTGACAGTCTCGGTGTGATCTGAGAATCTACACCACCTAAGAAATGCTGTTTGAGACTATCATACTGTAAGGCTCTGTCTCGACGCCTGAAGGCCATAGATGTCGTTCCACGCTGTAGACATGGAACAATATATGCAGAGAGAGGTTATGCAGACACATAGTGTACAGCCTATGAACAGTTTGAGGAAAAAGAACATCTTATTCATTTTACAAAATAAAACTCCTTTTGTGCACATGAACTGACACACTCAAATTTACATGTAATTATATTCATCTCATATTTAGTTGAAATGAGGCTTTTATGACTCTCAGACATTTACCTTGCTCAAGTTTTTTTTATAATAATTTTCATCTTTTTTTATGTTTACGCATTGAAATGCATCCATTTTGCCCACTGTGCACTTGTTAAGTGTGTAAAAGTCATGCTGTTTATGAGCTTACCGTGTGTGTGTGTGTGTGTGTGTGTGTGTGTGTGTGTGTGTGTGTGTGTGTGTGTGTGTGTGTGTGTGTGTGTGTGCATTTGCATGTGTACACAAGCGTACACCTCACTGACTCCCTTGTGAGCCACTGGATGGCCATAAACACAAGGACACATTAATTAACAGTTTGAATGCATGTGAGGGGGGAGCATCATCCCAGAGTGGCCATGCATCCACAATGGGGAGGAGAGCCACTGTCTCTGAAGGGCAAGAGGCAGAGCGAGTCCCTGGCAGCTCAAGAGTGGAACTGGTCCAAACAGTCCTTTGGCCCATTGTTATGCAGGATAATCCAAAATCTGGCAACCAGCGGCAGCACCAGGTGGTCCTGTCAACACACAGAAGAAGAAGATGGACTGGAAAACGGGAATCGAGCATGCTGGGCCAGCCCTGGAGGACTGTGGATGTCTGAGCAACACCAGCTGACACAAGAGGACACAAGACTGATGTGTGGTGACTAACTGTAAAATGAGATGGCGCACGTTTTTTTTGTATTAGTGAGAAGGACATGGTCGCGTGTGTGTGTGTGTGAATGTATATGTATGGTTTCATGTGGGAATGTGCAAGGAGCAGAGCAACATATGTTGATTGCATCACTGTCTCAAGAGAAATGTGAAGTTTTTTGCACGTGTGTGTGTGCGTGTGTGTGCGTGTATGTGTGTGTGTGTGTGTGTAGGGTGGCATTCCTGTAAATAAAGATTGCTGTGTAAAATTGCTCTGACAAGCACTGACTGAATCCAGCTCTAAGTGGGTGTGAAGGACAGAGCGGTCTCCAGTGAGAGCCGAGACTGTACCACAATTCTGCAACCTCAGGGAATGTCCGCTGCTACAGCTAGTAAACAACAACAACAAAAAAAAACGCTCATGACCTACATGCATAAAAACCCAAAATCCACCAATTCAAGCGGCTGATGTTTGCTGACACTGGCTGAATGGACGGCAGGAAAACAAGAGGGGATAACAAGAAAACGGAGCTTTGAAGCCGATGACTTTTCACCCGTGTAAGGTCACATGTTGCTAGCTTGTCCTCTGCTTGTCCAACAGTGGAGCAGAGAAAAGATGGCTTTTGCCCTTCAGGAAGTCAAAGCTTTCATTAGGTACAAAGCAGGTCTGAAAGTGCTCTTGCTGCTAACTTGTGTGTAAACAGCAGGAGCCTTGGAGTGTCTCTGATGGCTTTGAGATACATATGTTTGTTCTCTGTGAGGCCCAGTATAAATGATCCAGCCAAGTGGAGCTCTCATTGCTCACTGGCTGCACTCATATACCATTACTCAGCCCTGATCGGCTGGATCTCCACCCTCCCTCCCTCCCTGTGAGGGAGGCAGGAGGAGAAATGAGCGGAGATAAACAATGAAACAGCCAAATTCAAAGTGGATAGGAAGAGAGGAAGACACACATGAGAGAGGAACGGGAGGTTGGAAGAAAACGCAAAAGATAAAGATACAAAGGGGATGAGCGAGATGAAAGGGTGGTGAAATGCAAATCATTTACTCGGAGAACAGTGGTGTTTTTCTTCTGTTTGTCTCCTGAGAAAATAACTAATTGATCTGTCCACTGTGCGATTACCTCTCATCACAGGCTGATTGACTGTCTGTCACACACACTCACTCTCTCCGAATGCTCAAATGCACAGAGCATCCATCTCTATCAACCGCACACGGTGTGTGTGCGTATATGTGTGTGCACTCAAATGCATGGGCCCTGACAGGCACCTATCACACCTCAGCATCAGTCCCACTCCCCCCCCCCCCCCCCCCCCCCCCCGCAGATGCGGGGAGAAGAAACAGAGGAGTTTGACAAATGACAACAGCATTGCTTAGATGGGAGATGTCAAGATTGTAACCGAGAAAGTGTCCCAGGCTCGCTGACATGTGGTGTGGGGTATGGGACGTCACTAGTGTGGAAGGGGACGGGGTGGAACCAGTACATGGCAGATACATTTTCAAACTGAATTACCAGTCAAGAAAATGAAAAACTGACAGAGAGCAAAGGCCTGGCATTGAAACATTGTTCCTTTCTGAAGGTCTTCAGCTCTGACTTTTATTATCTGACCTCGCACCAGCAGTAGTTGCACAAGTTTTTTCCCCCAACTATGAAAGAAATGAATCAAGTGGAATTGTTTTTGGTTCATGAGCGCAGCATTAGGCAGGCTGCAGAGCTTAGGTTGAAAATGGGTTGACCCTGAAGCTGGTCCGAGGTGAGGCTTGCTGTTTCAGGGTCAACTGAGCGATGGCTGTACACTGAAGGAGTGGTCAGTCTTTTCTGAGGGGAGAGCTGAACAAAAGAGAGGGAGAAGGAAAAAAAGAATAATTGATCCTCTAACAGCTGAATGTGACTCACAGAGCAGAGACAAAAGCAGCATATTTCACGACCCTGGCTGTGTGTGGACATGGAGAGAAATTGAAAGTCGGTCACTCTGACGATTTATTTTTGCTTTTCACCGCCACAGTCAGAATGTGTATTATTTACGCCCCTTGATGTTGAACAATATATACTTGTTTTCATATAAATACATGTGTGTATGTATGTGTATGATCGAAGTTTGTGCTTATTTCTTCTACAGTCACTGTAAAAGAAAAACACTGCAGTACATTTCAAACAATCCGACACAGTCACTATAATGTAATTAGGGCTTAGTTGGGTTTTATGTCTGTTGACTTTGAGAATCTCAGCATCTCAGTTCTGACGTATTGCATGCTTCATGCTCCATTGTTCACGGAGGCAGAATGAGTTCAGGGGATAGCCTGTCAGAGGCTCGGCCTGTCAGGATGACTGTAGGGTCAGAGGTCACGTTGGGATATGGATAGTGGAAGCAGAGCAGCAGTGTACAGCGCTGCAGCTGCCTCAGAGCTGTGTTTGTGGATGGAGGACGAGGCATACTGACAGTCCTTTTGTTTTGTTTTTTTCATTGCTCCCCACTGCCCACAAGACTGTTATCATCCTGGCTTATTCAGTCTGAAGGGGCCCCAGTGGATAAAGTAGATTTAAATCATCCAACTGTGCATGGACGGAGGCCTGCCCCGTGAGGAGAAGTAGAAGATGTAAACTGAAACTGACCTAATCTGAGAGGTTGATTCTTACTCTTCTTCTTACTCATGAGTTTGTTTTGTGTCTCAGAAGTTCCAGCCACAGACAGATTGCTTTACTGTGCAGCCGTGTAAACATCAAGCTCACAATTTTGTGAAATACTGGGTTTTTTTTCTTTGACATATGAGGGTGAATGAAATTAATACCAGAGTCGGGTAGACAGTGGCTGCGTCATTTTTCTTTAATTCCTGTTGAAAATAAACTCTCGTAACTCTTAACTACATTTAAATCCTTTTTTAATCATGACAATAATTATTGTGACCTGATTTATATGGAAATTTACAAGCCTGTACACATTTTTTTTTTTTTTTCAGGAAACACCAAAACAAAAGCAGAGAAAAGGATTTAATTTAAGAGACTCAACATACGGCACCCACATCTGGCATCTGTTTCCTTTTGCAACTTTGCCAAAACTTTTGCGAGTATAGTGAGGAGACTGGAACTTTGGAGGGATGTGCTTGAGTTCCACTGGTCCTCTGAAACAGGAAGGAAGAGAAAAACAGATAATGAATGTGAATGCTCAGGAACACAAAGCTGTTCAGTGGCAATTACCACGCACTGCCTGGCACAGCTGACAGTTTGAGAGAAGCGCTCTCAGCGCGTTTTATTCTTGCAAACAAAAGACAAAAGACAGTCTTAAGCAGATCTACAAGAGCTCAACTGCCAAAGCAGCCAACACGCTGGAGCCTATTCATGCAAAATAAGAAATAAATAAATAGAAGTTAGCTGCTGACCCTGTACATGACCCCTATAACCTTCTCATGACCTCCAATAGTTCAGTCAAAACTAGAGACACAAATAATCCTCACCCCTTCCTCAAAGTCAAATTGTATCTCTGTCTTGACAGCTACCTGGAGGTAGTTTCACCTCCAGCCTTTCCTTCCAACCCAGAAGCTTTCCTATCTTTTCAGTGCCACTCCATTCCCCCCAAATTATTTCTTCACATGTTCATCAACGGCTGACAAACTGTGAACAGGCGCCTCGCTGTTGTCTTTGTCTCCCTTCCAGCCCCCTAACCTTCATAACCACCACCTCCACCATTTTTTGTCACTGTGGCACGCTGCTCCAGAATCACAGGAATCAGAGGGGAGGCATGGTGTGGGCTGTCTCTCTGCAGCTACTACTAATGAGCTGTAATCTGGAGCAGCAGGAGGCAATGCCTGCTCAAGGAAATTGCTGTTGCTCGGTACATTCGTTTGCTAACAGAGGAGGATGCAGCAGATCTTAAAAGTGCTCATTTCCCCAGAGCAAAGGAAGCAGAGGGAGACGGTGTTAGAAACAGCCTTTTATCGTGACTTTCCTGTGGCGCATTTGGACTAGAAGGTGAGCAGTCTGGGCAGGTAGGTGGAAGCTAGACAAAGTTCATAAGTGGCTGCTCTCTGTTCCATGGAGCTCGTATTGTTCTCCCGTCTCCTGTGCTGCATTTCCTACCAGCTATACCTCTCCCCAGCGTCTCCATCCTGTTTCAGAAAAAAAAAACCCTCCCTCACCCACTCCTTCAGACTGCATCTCACCAGACCCCACGCTGTCCCAACTCCCCACCTCCCCATCGTGTGTCCTTGTGTTTCATCACCCACCAGGTCTGTCTCCGATGTTTGCCATCCTGCTCAGATCTGCTCACAGGGGGAAGCAATCGAAATGGAAAACAAAGCTGATAAGTTTTCAAAAAAGAAAAAAAGAAAAAAAAAAGATGTCAACATGAAATGATCCCTGTTATTCATCTGCAGCCTTGAAAATACGACGCCACCTGTGTGAGGAGAGCAGGAAACAGAGGTAATATGTTTCAATGACAGCGCTGACTGCTGTGGATAGGAAAGGTTTATGTCCACAGCAGTAGCAGCATGAGAAGAAAGAAGAAATAAATTTATTTCAATTCAAACCTGCCTTGGTAAAAAAAAAAAATGAAAAAGAAAAAAAAGAAAGAAAAAGAAAGAAAAAGAAGTGTCACAGGGGTACCAAAGGAAAACAAAATGCTTCGAAGGAGAAGGATGAAAAGAGGAGAGAGCAAGAAAGAGGGAGTAACAGGGAGAGGAAGGCTGAGCAGTTTTTTCCACCTCAGGGTAGCTTGCTAAAAGCTATCTGTTCCCCTGGTGACGGAGCACAGCACAAGTTCTGAGGTTGGAGAACAGGAGCTTAAGATAGGCTTACACACACACACACACACACACACACACACGCACTCCTCCCTTGCCTCCATCAGTCTTTTCACCATCCATTCTTCCCCTCCTCTTTCCATCATTTCCCATACAGTAGCTTAGCCTGGCCCTTCACCCGTCCTGTCAACACTTCATTAGCAGGCATCTGTTATTCAGTAATCTCATCTTTCTGCAGTAGAAATACCCAGCCTCTCTTTCTCTCTCTCCTCTACCATTCTGCTACCCAGAAGCAGGAAAAGAGCCAGGCTCCAGTGGCAGCCGCGGCCAGCCTCAGCCCCAAAACAGAATCACTCCTGTTTTATTACATGTCAGCATCTCTTCCTTTCATTTTTTTGTCTGGGGAAGAGATTATGCCCCAGGCCAGAAAGGGATGCAGAGGAGGAGGGAAAGCTCTGGATCTCTCATTGCTCAAACCACAGGTGTTTCTTTAATACCTTTCTTTGTTGGAGGTGATGAGGAAATAAGGGGGAGGGTTTTTCCCCCTCTTCCTCTTCTTCTTCCCTCCAGGACTCCATCCCATTCTCTAGATTTCTCTTTTTTAGACAAAGCCAATTTCATCTCCACTTTGCAACATATGGTGCCGCCCTCCCTCCAACATGCCTGTCGCCCCGCACACAAAGGCCACTTTCTCAATATATTCTGCTCTAGCTATTACAAGATTCATCAAAAATTAAAGCGGCAGTCGAGGAAGGCTGTAGGGGAACACGAAACTCCTGAAGCAGGATTCACGCTGCAGATACAAGGCTGAGGAGATGAAAATCTGGTCTGTTTTTACCATATTCATACTGAACCACACTTCCGCATATGGTGGGAGAAAGCTCGGTTGCCCTGTTTGTAGCTGACAGGCTGTTGTGTGTGACTCACTATGTTCATATTCAACATGCCGGGCTGTTCCCCCCCCCACCCTCCTTTTCTTCCTCATCTCACTTGGTGATAAATACAAGTAATAAAGGAGATACATTAGCAGAAGATTGTCTTTTTTTCATTTAACTGGGTGACAGAGATAGATATTGATCATGTGGTGAGACATTGTCTCGCTAGGCCAATCTATCTTGCGCTGCAACTGGTAACATATCAGCAATAATGTACAGTGCTACAGGGGGAGAATCACTCTTTTTTTATATGGAGATATTTATTCTTTGCATTTTGCATAATGTCAGATATTAGACCTTTTTATGACCGTCATACAGATACCAAGTCAATCAAGTTTTGTGTTTTTACCCCAGAAATCTTCATTTCACTTCTAGTTGTTGAAGAAGAAGAAAACATCTTATTTTTCACCTTACGCCACTCTCTATGCGATGCAAGCATGTGCATATGGATTTACTAATGTGCTGTTTCATATTCATGCTCTCTGAAACTTAGAATTGCACAAACTCACTTTAGTCCAGGGATTGTTATGCTAATAAATCCTGCAGACAGATTCCTCCTGTGACACAGGTAAGACCCAGAGCTGCATCTCACTCATGCATCCTCTTTCATGTCCAATCGTATTTGCATAAATAGCAATGGTGGCTATTTATTTATGGTTTTAGTGTAGCATCAACATAACTCTGGGGGCCATATACGATGAGGCTGTGCACTGATGTGGCAAAAACTAAACCCTGTGAGTATGAACACACCAGTCTGACAGGTAATCTGGACACAGAATGCACTCTGTCAGAAAAAGAGAGGGGGAGATTATGTGGGAAGAGGCGAGGGTTTTTACAGCTTCAGCAGCAGGAGGCATCTGCGCCACAAGTGACCTACCGGATGTGTCTGTCAAAAATCTGCTTTCCCAGGTGGCAGCCTAGTGTGCATATATGTTTGTGTAGGCGTGTGTATGTGCGCATGAAAGTGCTGTGTTAAAATCTTGTTGACTGAGTCTGCACACCTGTCTGCATTTGCAGGACAAGCAGATCTGTTTGTGTGCCCTTGTGACTGCATGTGCTGTGTGTGTGTGTGTGTGTGTTTGTCCAGAGGTGTTCAGACTGTGAGGGATAGACGGAGCTCACACACAGGTCAAGCCTGAGAGCAGCCCGAGGAATGTGTGCACTGGGCTATGACCACCAACAGTTGCGCAGACCTTTACCATCTCCATCCCTTCATCTCTCTTTCTTCAACATCATTCCCCGTTTTCTGTGCGAGCGAGGGCAGAGATGGTCTCACTCTATCAGCCATGACTGTCCAACAGCAGAAACATTTCCTTATTTACTGTTCTTGGCTCAGTAGGTATACCCGGAGACAAAATGTCAGAAATACAAACGGTGTGCTTGCAGTAAATATTCGCATTCAAAACATAGAAAGTGACACATGTAAATCAAAACTTTCAACTTATCAGAGCCTATCATAAGGAAAGAAAAGACAAACAACACACCACTGATGCTATTATCCTTCAAAGTCCACAAGTCTGAAGCGACAGTATGTGTTGTAAACAGCCCCCCCCCCCACACACACACACACACACACACACACACAAGAGAGAGAGGCATTTGAAGTGATGTTTGAAGTCGAATATCGTCAAAAATGTCAAACATCTTCTGTCAGGCTCATAATGTCAACGTGCTGATCAGTTTTTACAAACCAGCAAAGCCAATTATTATTCATGCAATATTGAAAAAGGCTAAGAGGCTGTCACTAAAGCTATCCATTCGTAATTATATTCATCACTTAGCTTTAAAGTATATTATTATCTATTATCTCTTATTTTGTATTTGAATCACTTCGCCTCTTTTGGCTTGTTGTACCATGTAAAGTCTGATACAAAATCCAGAAACTGATATTCCATCCTGTTTGTTTAGTTTCTGAATTTTTTTTTTTATCTTATTTGCTTCTCACCCAGTGTTTGCTGAGATAGGCTGCCGCCCCCCCACGACCCTGGAAGGATAAGCTGGTATAGATAATGGATGGATGGATACTTGCTTCTGCCTTTTTTTTTCTTTTTTTTTTTTTTTTTTTTTTTTTTTTACATCAGATGCAGACGACTGTGCTGGAGCCAAATGCTGTTTATTTGAACCTATTGCAAAACAAATTGTGTGGCTCAATTACTGAAAAAAAAAAAAAAAAGATTCTGCTTGTCTCATTGAGAAATATAATGGATTTCTTTATCAACAAAATCTATCACATTTTTTCCTCTTTAACTGCTGCGCTCTCACCCGAGGCACAGAGTTTGAACTTTGCAGGCTCTCCCTTTTTCACCGCTCGGGGTGGTGGGAGATACCACATTTTTGGACGGAATCAATTTTGGCTGTCAGGCAAAGGAAGAAATGTTCTGCACTCATTGTGAAGGCATTGTGAGGGAGGCAGCACCCATCCCAGAATTCAGCTCTCATGACAGCATGTGTTTTCTTTGTGATTCTGTGTGTGTGTGTGCGTGTGTGTGTATGTGTTCATGCATGGATGAGGAGCTTTGTAGTGCTATTTAATATACACTGCATTTTAATGGTAAGGGTAAACGTGTTAAATTATAATTATACTCAAACCTAATGCATTAGATTTTCAATGACAGAACTGAGAATATAGAAAAGTCTAGAATCCATTTTTAATATTATGTGCAAATACATATTTGATTTCTTCAGTCCAGCTACTCCAACAGACGTGTGGGTTGACCTTAACAAAAGGCCACTTGGCAAATATTCACACACATGCATAAAAGTCAACTTATTTATGACAAGATCTCTGTCCTCCTGCGCATACATAGAGAGATATATCCACGGAACCATCTTTCTTCTTCTTGAACATAAGGGGAGTTGATTTAAATGGATTCTTAAATGATATATAAAGCCGTAAATCTTCATACATGGAGAGCTGCAGAAAGCATACCAGGACTGCCAGGTGAAAATAGAAGAGGGTGGGGTGGGGGCCGAAGGAGAGAGACGATGTTATTTATGGTGACGATGACACTTCTTTTTCCAGTTGAGGAGACAGTGGGTGAGCTCGAAGTACACACAGCAGGTAATGAGGAGACGTCTGCGGGGAAGAAGTTTCCATTCACCAGTTAATTGTGGAACAATGACACACATTTGCCCACATAGAAAAACACACACATGGTAGCCATACAGAATACACAATGGTAGACGTGCCAAACACTATGCAAAGTCACACTTCTAGAAACAGTCATTATCAGGGAAACAATAAGAAGAGATTATGTGAAGAGCAAATGTTTGTTCTAATGACAAACATGATGAACATTTGAATTATTTGCATTCTGCATGAAAACTTAGTTCACAGATGACCCCTGCCTTGAATTCGCTCCCACTGCTCCCAACTTGAACCTGCCATTCTAGTATTTCAGTCCATCGACTATAAGTTGCCTTTAAATAAATACTCTGCACACAGATCTACCAATACTTCAGCGGCTACTGTATATGTAGAGCAGCTGCAGAGCAAGGCTGATAGGTGTCAGGGATCATATTCATGCCCCACATCTTAAAAGCCATATCAATATTCCATGTCCATCGAAGCGTCTGGCCATGAGAGATGATTGATGTGTTTCTGTGGCGGTGGTTAGAGCCTAGGGAGACGTGGGGGCAGCAGTGAGTGAGCACGCCTGCCTGAATAACACAGAACTCCATTTACCCAAAACACAAACACAAGACAGATCGCTCAGCTGGTCCCAGCATTAACTACTGTGTGCGTATATGTGTGTGTGTCTGTGTGTGTCATTGCTGATAGATGTATACAGAGCATGTAAATGGGGAATATGCTAACGCTTGGATAATTCTGTGGACAACATTTGAAATGTTGAGTAATTCATTTGGCTGTGCTGCAGATACTACTGGCTCCTAATAGCACTTTAGATGACTGTTAATATTTAGCATTCTGGAGACATCGCAGCCCACCAGATTAATTATTCAAAAAAACCATTACATGCATGTGATCCATGCCAGGGTTCCTATGCAAAATGGACAACCCGGGCTCTGGCTTTATAATTACAATCATTTGTTATTGATGTTTGCACATTGGGTATACAATATTAATACATAGAGGAACAATTCAATCATGTCAGGTAGGATATTACAACAGCATGCAGTCATTTATTTTTTGCAAGATTATTAACCAGGATGCTGAAAGTTTTACTTAAGTATCCTTCAGTACAGATTTCTGTTTTCACTCAGAAAGCACGCACACGGGCAGCTTTCCAGTTGATGTAAGCTTGTTTTCAACATATTTGGATGCATTTGTCTTGCTGTACCTGAGGCCATCCTGTCTTGGTTAAAATAGAGGCAACATGTCACTTGAAATTGTTTTGATAAATATTAAAGTACAGCAGAGCCCAAAGGGTTCAGAGCAAGCCAAGGCAATACATGGTAAAGAGAGAGAGAGGGAGAGAGAGAGAGAGAGGGAGAAGGAGAGAGGGAGGGAGAGAGAGAGGGACAGTAATCATAATGATGAGCCTACAGTAGCCAATATTTAATGCTGCCTCTGTGAAGACACAGGACAGGTCATTTAAAATGAGCAATTCTCAGTGTATGTAAACATGGAATCGCCTGATAGGTACATTTTATAGAGGCATTAAATTTGTATTTCACCTTTAAAACATGCAGTTTTGCTTGGAACAAAAAACAATCGTGTAAATGTGTAGCCTACTACCATGAAAATTTTATTTTTTGATTTATTTAGATCTTTATAATCCCAAAAGCTGAGTTCCTTTGGTCCTCTGCAGTCACATAATTCAAGTACATTGTGTCTGTGTCGTAGAGTCTGTATCATTCACAGTCTGAACCTGACTCTCCTGATTTCCTATGTCTCGCATCTGGCCTATTCCTGATTCTGTGTCTGTGCGTGAACATGAACCTCTTCCTGTATCTGAGTCTGAGCTTTAACCTGTCCCTCTGTCAGAGCCTGAGCCAGTTCCTGCTTCTGAACCTGAGCCTGAGACTGTTAACACTTGTCAACCTGAGCCTGGATTGTTTCCTGCTTTCTAACCTAAGCCTGAGCCCACTTTTTAGGAAGTGCCTATATCTGCTTCTCAGCCTATGTCTGCTCAAGAGCTTGTCTCTTCTGTCCATCATTATAAGCCGACATCTATCCTTATCTATATACATTCAGAGTCTGCTCTAGTTTCTCTACCAAACTAATTTCATTTTTTCCTCAGTGCCTGCTTCTATTTCCACTTTCAGACAGAGCCTATGTTGAGTCTGCCTTTGCTGAGATTTGTTTTCAGCTTCTCTCCAGTGTTTTTCCACACAAGTCAGTGCCCTGCAGTTTCCTCTTAAAGCCCAGTTGTCCAACATCCAGTTATTGTGAGCTTCGCCATCTTGTGTACAGGTTACTCCTTGTGTTTTGCGTTTTAAGTTAACTGGCTATGGCATTGCAGCTTGCCCTTATGGGGTGTTTCACCTGTCGCTCCTTTTCAAAGACTCCTCCTCGATGGCCTTTGCAAACTCTCTAGGACCCAGGATGCCCTCCAGAGCACTTAAACAACTTCTCCAGTGCCCAGAAAGGCCTTCACAAGTTCAGTCAGTGCACCTTGGCTTGCTTTTACAACCTTGGGCATCAGGACTGGTTGTCCACCCACTCCCTGCCTCTTTGGATTGAATCCCACAGGCTGACACCCCAGTTTATGGGCCTTTTTCCAACTTGGTCAGCAATTGCCTCCTGCATCCTCATTGGTCCATTCACTCAACCCAGGCATCATGTCTCCTGGGTCAAGCTTGTCCTTCTTGGTTCTCATCACACACCTATATTTCACTGCTCAGACCCATCTTAGATTGTGCAGTATAGCTTGAGGCATCAATGTCCTTGAGCTCTGGTCTCCTCCATGTTTCCCCCCCCACTCCCAGTGTGTCTGTTCTGGAATTTTCCACATCCTGACCTGTTTTACTCACCTTCTATCTTCCCCTCAGTCGTGTTCCCTCCTCCAGAGATCACCTGACCCAGTCACCTGCCTATCCAGCTGCTCTGCATCAGCCTCAGTGTATATACGTTTTCACGCATGCAGAGTCTTTACCAGATGATCTATGATACCAGGTAAGCTGCCATAACATTCTAGCCATCCCTGCACCCTGTACCTACCTGTATCTGTTTCTTGCCTAATTGTCGGTAGCCAACATCTTACTGCCAGTTACCTGCATCTTTGGAATTGTGACATGTATTAAAGTCTGATTATATCAGTTTATTAAGCATCACACAAGCAAACAAGACTCTTAATGAAGAAAGAAAGAAGTCCAAAATGCAATAAGTATATTGTGTATTTTGGTCAGTCTGTTATGGGTTCTCTGTTTAGATGTGTGTGTTTTGAATTCTTTTTGGTATGATTTTCTTTAGTATGGGCCATATACATCAATACTTTAGCCTGTTTGGAACCAATCTCTCCCATATACCTGCTCTCCCTGACTCTCTCACAAATACACTATAAACACGCCTTGCAAGGTCAAAGGAACAGAAAAGGGAGGAGGTGATTGTGTGTGGGGGTGTATGGGTAAATGTAAATGAGAGACATGGGCAGGGGAAAGGCAGCGTTTCAATGAGTTGGAGGAAAACATAAGCCCTGTATGCTTCCATTACTGAGCCAAAAAAGCAATGCACTCATCTCAGTGTTGTTTCACTTAGATGTCTGACCAGTGTTGTTTGCAGCCAAAATTTAAATCTGTGCCCTCAATCCCAGACACAAAGATAGAGTTGCAGTTGAGTTTTTCGTATAGTATGTCCTCTCCTGCTGTGCAGAGTCCTTGATGAAACTTGCAGTAGTCATTGTCAAGGACCACACTGTTGTTTTGGATAATGTGCAAAACATGAGGCTGTAACATCCTGGATTCATACATTTGATACGTGTCATTAAATGCCCTCCCCCCATTCTTCCTGTTTCTCTCTATGTTCACCTAATACTGTTGCTTTTATTAAAAGACCATGAAAATGCATCACACGTAAACACACAAAACCAAACAAACCAATGCATTCAAACAGGTGATTTCAGTGACAAGCATTAAAAGGAAACAGAGAAATTCATTGTGTCGACATAAATAAAAATCAGGTCTGATATTTGGAGGTATGTGTATTCAGCTACCATGAGAATATATCTGTGAATTTTAAAGTTTACAACTGATATCGCCATTTTTTCTGCTTTAAAAATCATCCTTTTACAATTGATGATAATCAAGTTGTTACCTGGTTGGAGAATTATTCCCTCTAACAATGCTTTACCAAGAAAGCCCAAGTAAAGCTGCCTTCAGATCAATTGATCTTGGTGGGTAGAAACTATTTGTGGAAGTGCTGCTTCCCACAGTCATCGGTTTTAGCTACAGAGCTCTAATTAACATAGCTCGATATTGAGCGTTACCTTAGCCATGATAAATAACACTAGCTTTATCTCACACATTCCTTTTCCCCCTAATTGAATCAGCAGAGAAATTGACATTTTTTTTGTTCTTGCTGAACAGGACTTTCGATTTCTCCCTTGGTGAGACGGTGAGAAAAGCCACGGGGACTGAAGTGGTCAGATGACCGTGGGGTCAGTACAATGAGATGACCTTGGTTCAAGATACAGGGATGAGACAGACAGACAGATGAAACACCCAGTATGACATGTTTGTGCAGGATATACTGTCACTCGGTGGCTCCTGTATTGACTTTATTATGAGCAGTGACATATTTGATTAGCGTTCTAGTGGAGTAAAGTCTTAAAGCTTAGTGGGTTTGTATATATGAGTACTTTCATGGACACTCAGAAAATTAGCCAATAGTTCCTGAAAATACACACTAATTTCACCCATGTCACAGTGCTTGATAGTTAAAGGGGAAAAGCAATTTTTTTATGCCCTGAATAATTGTTGCAGCACAGTTCATTTCAATTATAGGCAGCATATTGAGTGCCAAAACATTTTTAATCTTTGATTAGAGGAAATCTATTGAAATTAGGCACTCATTTCTTGTCATGTTGCAGTTAACAGTCAAATGAAAAGAGCAGGTGCCATTTGTAATTTAAAATCATTTTAAACACCTGCTGAAGCTGAATGTAGCTCCAGCCATTCTCACAATGCTGTTGTGGTTCTGTTGCAGTTTTTGTTATGACAGACTAATTGTTTGTTGTCATGTGAATTTACGAGGTCATTCTGCTGAGCCATAATAATTGTGATGTTATTTTCACCATCTATTTGACCTAGTTGCTTTAACAGTGATAAAATAGATACAAAGGAATAGACACAGTATGGCATCCGCGGTGTGCCATTTGTGAGCGCTTTGCCTCGCCAGTAAGATGTCACTGCAAGGTCAATGAACTATAATGGTCTAAACTGGAATACTGAGTGCCAAATGATGCGGTTATCTGTGAAAACAAAATTACAGACCTCACTTGATATCTGGATTTGTGAGGGGGGATCTGCTGCAAACTGCAAATTGTTCAGCTTAAGACTAAAATATAACAATATTACTAACCTGTCCTGCTACGTTAAAGCCCAGCTAATCTCATGTGTAAATTTTGGGAGAATCTATTAAGACATGTTCTACATTTACTACCAGTCCATCTTAGGGTTTAAAATTTTTTGATGGTTTAATGTCTCTGCCTTCTTTAGAAGACAATCTAAAGGAGGCCCTCTCTTCCTGTTGAGATGACTGGATTTATTTACATCCTCTTTAAAACTGCACTAGGATTTGAATTTCTGCAAAGGAGGAGCTGGGGAATTTCAATCCCACATTTTTCTCAGATCCAACCTACAATTAGTGGAGTTTTTGGTCGAGTAATTTGGGAAGAGGAGCAACAGTTCAACAACATGCACGAAGATCCATAGATGCAGAAGCACAAAATACCTCAAAAGCAGCCAATGCTAAAATTACGGAGCTTATATAAAGGACAGATGATGCCGCTTCAATCTGCTTTTCTCATACTTGTGCCTTAAGATCTGGAAACCCTATTGACCACAACTATGCACAGAAAAAGGTTGTTTGAGATGGCAGAAAGTGTGGCAACATGAAGCAGCAGCATTCAGTCTCTTCTGCCTGAAGAGAGGTGCCTGCAAACATAATTTATCTACACTTTAACAATTGTTATACAATAGGAACGTTAAACAAGTTCAAGCAGGAAATCTGATCAATTGAGACATGTTCTGTCTGTATTGAATTGGATATATAATGTTAATTCTCTTTAAGGTTGGCACCCTGAAGACAATTAACATTGTTAATGTAATAAACTCTTACGATAATCTTGTTTTGTGTTTTTTGTGTGTGCTACTTCTCTCTTATCAAACTTTAGCAAATTTAATTTCTTTAAATGCCTTTAAATGTGTTTTCTGATATTTGGTATCTACCATTGAAATACACAGTATGTACCCATTATAGTTTACCCATGTCTATTTAAGTCACAGACCAGGAACATCTGTGATGTGTTTACCTTGGCTTAATATGCTATCTATTTTGTGACATTGATGAAACACATAGAGATTGAAATCATATTGGTCTTTCATCTAACTGCCATCAAGACCAGAAAAAAAACAATTTCTCCCAAATTACTGAAAAGCCTTTATTGTAAACGCAACACTTTTCCACCTTTTAAATATTATAGTCCATCCAGTATTACAGGGTCGTAATCCATTCCTTTCTCTGGGAGGTTTTTATGGTGAAACATCTGCAGGTTAAGCGCTTCAAATTTAGTAATTGTGACAAAGCTGAGCTGAGATGACAAATAAAAACTTGGACAGAAAAAAGCATTTCTGATCTGAAGGAGAAACCATATATCAAATTCATGTTGTTCAAATTTATTCGGTAAAATGATACAGAATGGACTACAAAGTCATAATCAGTAATACAAAAAAGTTGTGGTATAATGATCCATAAAATTATTATAGTAAGGCATAAAAGTCACTATTTAGTGAAGAAGGGAAATTCATAAAAAAGTTAGTGTATATTAAGGCATGAAAAAATTCATAAAGTCGTCAAAGTATAGTGAGGCATGAAATGTCATGAAAACAAAATGTTATAGTAAGGCATAAGAAATCATAAAAATGTCAAGGTATAGTGAGGCATAAAAAGTTATAAAAACATCACACTATAGTAAGGCATAAAAAGGCATAGTATAGTAAGGCATAAAAAGTCACAAAAACGTCATAGTATAGTAAGGCATAAAAAGTCATAGTATAGCAAGGTATAAAAACGTCATAGTATAGTAAGGCATAAAAAGTCATAAAAACGTCATAGTATAGTAAGGCATAAAAACGTCATAAAAAAGTCATAGTAAAGTAAGGCATAAAAATGTCATAGTATAGCAAGGCATGAAAAGTCATAGTATAGTAAGGCATAAAAAGTCATAGTATAGTAAGGTATGAAAATGTCATAGTATAGTAAGGCATTAAAAGTCATAAAAACGTCATAGTAAAGTAAGGCATAAAAACGTCATAGTATATTAAGGCATAAAAAGTCATAAAAAAGTCATAGTATAGTAAGGCATAAAACGTCATAGTATAGCAAGGCATAAAGAGTCATAAAAACGTCATAGTATAGTAAGGCATAAAAAGTCATAAAAACGTCAGAGTATAGTAAAGCATAAAAACGTCATAGTATAGCAAGGCATTAAAAGATATAGTATAGTAAGGCATAAAAAGTCATAAAAACGTCATAGTATAGTAAGGCATAAAAACGTCATAAAAAAGTCATAGTAAAGTAAGGCATAAAAATGTCATAGTATAGCAAGGCATAAAAAGTCATAGTATAGTAAGGCATAAAAAGTCATAGTATAGGAAGGCATAAAAAGTCATAAAAATGTCATAGTATAGCACGACATAAAAAGTCATAAAAACGTCATAGTATAGTAAGGCATAAAAAGTCATGAAAATGTCATCGTATAGTAAGGCATAAAAAGTCATAAAAACGTCATAGTATAGCAAGGCATAAAAAGTCATAAAAAGGTCATAGTATAGTAAGGCATAAAAAGTCATAAAAACGTCATGATTAAGTAAGGCATAAAAAGTCATAAAAACGTCATAGTATAGCAAGGCATAAAAAGTCATAAAAAGGTCATAGTATAGTAAGCCATAAAAAGTCATAAAAACGTCATGATTAAGTAAGGCATAAAAAGTCATAAAAACGTCATAGAATAGCAAGGCATAAAAAGTCATAAAAAGGTCATAGTATAGTAAGCCATAAAAAGTCATAAAAAAGTCATAGTATAGCAAGGCATAAAAAGTCATAAAAAAGTCATAGTATAATAATGCATAAAAATGTCATAGTATAGCAAGGCATAAAAAGTCATAAAAAAGTCATAGTATAGCAAGGCATAAAAAGTCATAAAAAAGTCATAGTATAGCAAGGCATAAAAAGTAATAGTATAGTATAGCACAAAAAGTCATAAAAACGTCATAGTACAGCATGGCATAAAAAGTCATAGTATAGTAAGGCATAAAAAGTCATAAAAA
>NW_019174266.1:6705486-6707615 GCF_002260705.1 Seriola dumerili
TAGTAAGGCATAAAAAGTCATAGTATGGTAAGGCATAAAAAGTCATAGTATAGTAAGGCATAAAAAGTCATAAAAACGTCATAGTATAGCAAGGCATGAAAAGTCATAGTATAGAAAGGCATAAAAAGTCATAAAAACGTCATAGTATAGCAAGGCATAAAAAGTCATAAAAACATCATAGTATAGCAATGATGACTTTTTATGCCTTGCTATACTATGACGTATTTATGACTTTTTATGCCTTACCATACTATGACTTTTTTATGAGTTTTTATGCCTTACCATACTATGACTTTTTTATGAGTTTTTATGCCTTACCATACTATGACTTTTTTATGAGTTTTTATGCCTTACCATACTATGACTTTTTTATGAGTTTTTATGCCTTACCATACTATGACTTTTTTATGAGTTTTTATGCCTTACCATACTATGACTTTTTTATGAGTTTTTATGCCTTACCATACTATGACTTTTTTATGAGTTTTTATGCCTTACCATACTATGACTTTTTTATGAGTTTTTATGCCTTACCATACTATGACTTTTTTATGAGTTTTTATGCCTTACCATACTATGACTTTTTTATGAGTTTTTATGCCTTACCATACTATGACTTTTTTATGAGTTTTTATGCCTTACCATACTATGACTTTTTTATGAGTTTTTATGCCTTACCATACTATGACTTTTTTATGAGTTTTTATGCCTTACCATACTATGACTTTTTTATGAGTTTTTATGCCTTACCATACTATGACTTTTTTATGAGTTTTTATGCCTTACCATACTATGACTTTTTTATGAGTTTTTATGCCTTACCATACTATGACTTTTTTATGAGTTTTTATGCCTTACCATACTATGACTTTTTTATGAGTTTTTATGCCTTACCATACTATGACTTTTTTATGACTTTTTATGCCTTACCATACTACGACGTTTTTACGACTTTTCAAGCCTTACTGTACTATGACCTTTTTATGACGTTTTTATGACTTACTATACAACGACGTTTTTATGACTTTTTATGCCTTGTTATACTATGACTTTTCAAGCCTTACTGTACTATGATGTTTTTATGACTTTTTTATGACTTTTTATGCCTTATTATACTATGACTTTTCATGCCTTGCTATACTATGATTTTTATGCCTTACTATACTCTGACTTTTTTATGACTTTTTATGCCTTACTACAGTGTGACTTTTTATGCCTTACTATACAATGTCGTTTTATGCCTTGATATACTATGACGTTTTTATGACTTTTTATGCCTTACTATACCTTGACTTTTTTATGACTTTTTATGCCTTGCTATACTATGACTTTTTTATGACTTTTTATGACTTACTATAGTGTGACTTTTTATGCCTTGCTATACTATGACTTTTTATGCCTTACTATACTATGACTTCTTTATGACTTTTTATGCCTTATTATACTATGACTTTTCATGCCTTGCTATACTATGACTTTTTATGCCTTACTATACTATGACTTTTTTATGACTTTTTATGCCTTACTACAGTGTGACTTTTTATGCCTTACTATACAATGTCATTTTATGCCTTGCTATACTATGACGTTTTTATGACTTTTTATGCCTTACTATACCTTGACTTTTTTATGACTTTTTATGCCTTGCTATACTATGACTTTTTTATGACTTTTTATGCCTTACCATACTATGACGTTTTTATGACTTTTCAAGCCTTACTGTACTATGACGTTTTTATGACGTTTTTATGACTTACTATACAATGACGTTTTTATGACTTTTTATGCCTTGTTATACTATGACTTTTCAAGCCTTACTGTACTATGACGTTTTTATGACGTTTTTATGACTTTTTATACCTCACTATACTATAACTTTTTAAGCCTTACTATACTATGACTTTTTATGCCTTTCTATACTATGATGTTTTTATGACTTTTTATGCCTTGTTATACTATGACTTTTCAGGCCTTACTGTACTATGATGTTTTTATGACTTTTTTATGACTTTTTATGCCTTATTATACTATGACTTTTTTATGACTTTTTATGCCTTACTATACTATGACTTTTTTATGACTTTTTATGCCTTACTATACTATGACTTTTTATGCCTTGCTATACTATG
>NW_019174266.1:6708753-6709253 GCF_002260705.1 Seriola dumerili
ATGACTTTTTATGCCTTGCTATACTATGACTTTTTTATGACTTTTTATGCCTTGCTATACTATGACTTTTTTATGACTTTTTATGCCTTGCTATACTATGATGTTTTCATGATTTTTCATCCCTTGCTATACTATGACTTTTTATGCCTTGCTATACTATGACTTTTTATGCCATACTATACTATGACTTTTTTATGACTTTTTATGCCTTACTATACTATGACTTTTTTATGACTTTTTATGCCTTACTATACTATGACTTTTTTATGACTTTTTATGCCTTACTATACTATGACTTTTTTATGACTTTTTATGCCTTGCTATTCTATGATGTTTTTATGACTTTTTATGCCTTACTATACTATGACTTTTTTATGACTTTTTATGCCTTACTTTTTATGCCTACTAAAAAGTCATAAAAAAGTCATAGTATAGTAAGGCATAAATTGTCATAAAAAAGTCATTGTATAGTAAGGCATAAAAAGTCATAGTATAGTAAG
>NW_019174266.1:6709355-6709732 GCF_002260705.1 Seriola dumerili
TCATAGTATAGCAAGGCATAAAAAGTGATAAAAAAGTCATAGTATAGCAAGGCATAAAAAGTCATAAAAAAGTCATAGTATAGTACGGCATAAAAACTCATAAAAACGTCATAGTATAGTAAGGCATAAAAAGTCATAGTATAGTAAGGCATAAAAAGTCAATAACGTCATAGTATCGCAAGGCATAAAAAGTCATAGTATAGTAAGGCATAAAAAGTCATAAAAAAGTCATAGTATAGCAAGGAATAAAAAGTCATAAAAAAGTCATAGTATAGCAAGGCATAATAAGTCATAAAAAAGTCATAGTATAGCAAGGCCAAAAAAGTCATAGTATAGTGAGGCATAAAAAGTCACACTATAGTAAGGCATAAAAAGTC